>NC_084820.1:42791562-43028308 GCF_958449725.1 Rosa rugosa
TTTATATATATATATATATATATATATATATATATATATATATATATATATATATATATATATATAAACTGAGAATATACCTGCTTAAGTTGTAAAAAACCTCTGCTTTCCCTAGCTTCCTTGATCGATTAATGAATCCTCCTTTACAGCAAAAAAGAATCCATCACTGCAATAGAATAAATGGAGAGTGAGAGAAATAGAGTGAAAACATACAAGAAAAACATTGTTTAATCCATTCCCATACTCGTTTTATCCCTTGTTTTCTTTTAACTTTACATGTTTTGGCTAATAAATCTTAAAGCTTTGAGCCAACAGGAGCCAAGCTGATTTCAGCTCCAGAATCCATAGCCAAAAAAAGCAAACTTGAACAAAAGCAATCCCACTATGAGACAAACTTGACCCAAAGCTAAAAAAAAAAAAAAAAAAAAAAACTTGTAGCTATAATATTTCTGTTTAAGGAATGACTAAACAATAATCTAAATTTTGCAATCTAATCATGAAATCTAGCAGCAAACCCAAAGAAAAGAACAGGGAAGGGAGAGAAGATCGAAGTGAAGGGTACACTGATGGTCTAAAACTTTACAAAACTAAGTCATGCTTATTCATCAATGTCTCTGTACAGTTTAGTAATTAATTCTAATTACCAAGGCTTGCTTTATTCCCTCAAAACATAATTTACTGCTCCATGAATTACCAACACCATCACCATTACAGTAAATTAAGTTATGTATAACAGAGATCTAAGATATGCCAAAGTTATGATTAGTTCATGCTTTAGGTCTTTTGTTGACATGAAAGGCATGTTCTAGATTTAAGAGAGTAATAATATCATTAGGAGAACATATATGAAATTGAGAAAGAATTTGGCATCAGTGAACACTCCCAAATCCACCAGGCTGAGATTACCTGCAATCTACATGTTCTACTTCCCATAGAGCTCCGTATTGCCTCGCCACAATCTCAATCAAAAACAAAATCCCTCAATGCACATTCACAAGCAGATAAACACAAAAATTCTACCAAACTTTCATAAGCAAAACAATGCCTTGCCTCAACTCGAAACACCATACAAAAGGATACGATGTGCACAGAAAAAAGGGAAATGGGTCAAAAGAAACAAAAAAAAAAAAAGATTGCAACTTTATACTTATTTCTACATTCTAATAAGACATAAGTATTGAATTTTTCATACAGCCATGATGAAATCAATCGTTAGACCGAAACAAAACCTAAAATTCTATTAAATAAGACATAAGAAATGGTCTGCCAGTAGTGTTCACAGGAAGAGTTCAATACATGCCTGAATACGTTCTGTGGTTCTGCTATTTTCCAATCTCTTGGCATAGTCACACAACCTCCACACTCCGTCATTAGTTGAATCCTAGAGGTGTCAGAAGGCCAGAACAATTAGAATGAAACTCTATCTTTCCTCAAAGATAATGCATCATGAAGTATATAAATCATTTGTCAAAAGTACATGTATCATGTGGTCAGTAGTACTATAATACCTGCTTGCCTTCTATTATGTTAATCTTAGTTTCCTGAGACAAAAAGAAAAAAAAATTCAGATTTCAAATTCATATATGTGAATCTACTTGTAGGAGAACAAGAAAGATATATAAATAAATAAGATAAAACAAAATAAAATCAGTTACCAGAGTCAGCACTGCATGTTGAACTTTTCTAAAATCCGTGCTGATGGAATCTGTTTTTCCTTGTAGTTCAATAACCTGCAAATGTCTTGAAAAAGTTAAACTTAACAAAACCAGAACAATAAGAAGAAGAAGAAGAAGAAGAAGAAGAAGAAGAAGAAAAATTTAAGTAGCTCATTAGTATCTGACAGGGCCCACCTCCTGTTGTGTCCTAACAGTAGTTTCAATACTCTCAGCTAAATTACAGTCCACACCATCCAAGTTTGAAGATAATTGTCGCCTGGTGATCTGAAAACAAGCAAAATATCAACAGAGTAGAAACTTGTTTATGCACTTATATTTGAGGTAAATGTGTCTATCAATTTGAAGGAATTTACCAAATTTCCTCAAGGACAACAGACACTGAAATTGCATTATTTTATTGACAAACAAAATTAAACTGCATCAATTAGAATCAATGACCAAAGTTAACAGAATATCAAGCACCATATATACGGTGCTCTTTAATGGTAGTTGATTAAGCCATCATCTAATCCAACATGATCTAATAAAGAAGTTTCAGTTGTCCCCATTTCCAAAGTACACATAAGATGAGAAAAGGAAAACTTACTGAAATCGATGAAAAGACACCGTCAATCTGTTTAGAAAAAGACTTGCCAGCATCAGCTAAGCTACGTCTTGTTGCAAACATCATATCAGGAAGTTTCCACCCCTGAAAACACACATGTAGAGTAAGAAATTTTGACAGTACAGAAGAGAAGGAAAAAATATTATAAATATTTAGTCATCCAATCCTTTATTGTCCTGAATCATAATGAATTAATGAGTTTATCAAGCCAAGGTGGTTATTATTTGCTGAAACCAATCATAAGTACAGAATTGACAAGCTATAAATACATAATTTTAGGCAAGAAGCCCTAGGTACAGAGATAATGACCAAGCCAACACTTTAAATTGCATTTCTTAATCATTGACATGCTCCTCAAATTAGAAATAATTCATGTACTCTAAACCTATATATATATATATATATATATATATATATAATAAACTTCCAATGTATGAATAAGATGGAATGCTTTGTAACGTGGCCAGGAAACATAAAACATCACATGAGACTTCTTGTTCTATTTTTTTGATATGAACAAAAAAGAAAAGAGAAAGAAACTAATGTAAAAGTTTCAAAGACCCTAATAAGGGCAGAAGGGTAACTTGGACTATGGAAATTACAATATCAATATTACAATGTGAACGTATATTTGTCTCTTTATTTCCCCAACAATAAACCACAGAAATCATGCATGTCTGTACTGTTTATCATATCGCACAAAACAAACCTCTTACCTTCCACCAAAAGTAGCCATATCCTGCCACTACTGCAACAATAATTATACCATATCTGCTAGCACCTGCACTAACAAAAAATAAAGAGTCAAAGAGTACCCATAAACTACTAGACATTTAAACCATGAAACACAAATCATATAATCAATAGCCCAGAAATCTTAGAAAGGCAAGAGAAGAAAACTAAAACCTGTTTGACTCCCAGTCACAATTGTAATTGGTCCATTTGACAAATATGACTGCAGCTCCTGCCGTATTTTGTTCATCTGTACAATTTGAAATGTCCAGTCTCATTACACCATCCTCAAGAATGTTAATGTCCATGAACTTTCAAATGAATTCACATTGATTCTGACTAAGAACAATTGATTTAGAATTCCTCCATGTGCGTAGAAAGAAAACCTTATTCTAATACTCAACTACATCTCAAACAAATTTTCAAAATAAGTATTACATAAACCGCAAAAGTAACCTAAGCCATCAAAGCATCCAAGAGTAAGAGAGTAAGAACGGTACCAGGAACAACATGGCACAGATTATCCAAGGCATACGATAGATTAGAGCTGTGAAACACTTCCCTGCTGCCGATTTTGAACGGTCCAAATGTATAGGATTCCAAAGCCATCTGGTTCATTTTGCACCAAAAAAACCCAAATCAAAATAGATTAAATTTAGAAACAACAACAATGAGAACAAGGAAAAGTTGGAATAGGAACTACCTTGGTGGAGGCCTGGAGAAGATAAGGCCTGGAGAATCCCTCCTTGACTTGACGATAACGTCGTTTGGACCGCGACGCAAAGCTTGGAAGCACGTCAATGGCGGCTTTGAGTTCTTTGCTGAGATTGAAAACGGCTGACAAGTGATGGGAGACGATCTTTTCCTTACTGCAACAGTCACCCAGCAGATTGAAAACACTAGAAAGGAGAGAGATCCAAAATTAAAAGGAGGGGAGAAAATCAGTTAATCAGTAACATTATCTTTGTTAAAAACTTAAAATTACCATCAAGATCAAAATATCAAATGAAAATCGTCAAATCAAACCCATTTCAACTTTACCCATTCAAAATCTAATTTCCCATCATAATTTCCCAACAAGATCAAATGGAAATCAAAGTAGCGAACCCAATTTTACAGATTAGAAATTTAGAATTCAGAAACTCAGAAGAGAAGAAGAGGAGGAGCAGAGCTCGGAGAGGGAGAGAGAGATAGTGAGATACCTGGAGCCTGGAGGCGAAGCTCAGAGACTGCAGAGGCGGACTGGCGGAGACTGGTTGTTGGTTGTAGCCTTGCAGGTTGCTGTGTTCTGTGTTCCATCTTCCGTGTTCGGGTCGGGACTCGGGAGTGCTCCAATTCTCCAACCGAGTTCGGCGATGGGGCTTGAATCCTACCCAGTCAGGGCTGAATCCGCCCCTGCTCTGTGATTTAGTTCTTGGGAAGTGAAAGACTTGTGCTGATGGACAGGTCCCTATCCCTAAATAGAAGAAAAACCTAATCGAAATCAAACCCTAAAATCAAAACTAAGAAGAAGAGGGAGAGATTAAGAAGAAGAATCGAGAGAGCAAGAAGACGAAGGAGAGGGTGAGAATCGAGATATGAGAGAGCTGAGTGAGGATGAGAGAGGCTGGTTTTTGAGGTTTTCAGTTTCGCGAGGTCTAGGTCGAGCTGAGAGAGCAGATCGAGTGAGAAGGACAGAAAATGACTTAATTGCGAGGCACAAGTCAAAATAACCTAGAATATTTTAAAACAAGCTCTACACTCGAACGACATTTAAATGTTGTCTGAATGTCACAACATTTTCTAGTCAACTAGAGCTTGGCTATTAGAGAGGGAAAAGTACTTGATCAAATTTTGGATATCCCTCCAAATTTGAGATAGGAAATCATCATCTTTTACAACAACAAAAATGTGTTGTCTGAATGCTGGTCATTTTTCCAAATTGAACTCGTATGGTTTTAGCCTATATTCAGACAACATAAAAAAAAATTATGTCGTCTGAAAAACTCAGACGACACAAAACAATACTTGTGTCGTCTGAAGTGTGTCGTCTGAAGGCCTTTTTGGCATAGTGTGGCACTCGTCCAATATCTTGTATCAAACACCACAACACTCGGATCCGAAAGTGGTCCCACCACATAACGATCCAATTTCCTCGAATTAATCACCACTAGAATACTTCACCTTTATCAGTGACCAGAGTCACTAGGAAACACAACAACTAGCCATAAAAATCAGAATATTTATTCAATTTCCCTCTATAAATGGTTTCCAACACTGAGGTTCCCAAAGAATCACCAAAAACTTCCAATAATATTTCAAATGCTACTTAACAACCAATCACAACACAAAACACGTTTCCCGAAACTTAGTTCAAAGTCAAAACCACCATTAGTTCCATTCCCACCAACGATCCTGATTCCGAAACAATTATATCATCCAGAGGCAGCCCAAAGCTATTGTCACTCGTCTCAGACACTCAAACACAAACTCGAACTCCGGTTTCCGCATCTTAATCCCTGCCCCAAGAAACTTGTTGGCATCGAGGAAAAGACAACCACAACATTTTCCTCGAATCACATTTCGTAGTACAACTCGAAACTCTAGAGTAGTTTTACTCCACCATCACCAGGGATAGGCACAAAACAGTTAACCAATCGAATACGCAAAGAAAACCCTAGGAGGTCGGCGTACAAGAGGCATAGCACCAGAAGAAAACCAACTAGCTTTGTACCTTACACACTTGATGTATACCACAGTACCGAAGAGTACACGATGGGGAACCGCTGCAGTCGGGCCATCACTCGAGAGGTACTGAGCAACACCAAGCATATAAGGTAACAGAATAGAAACGAGTCTACAGAACCTAACAACCTAATGCTCTGATACCAAATTGACAGGACCCGCCCCGAATTTCACCCTGAAATCCGAGGTGGCCCTGCGGGGCCCACCTTAGAGATAACTCTACCGAGAACTGGTCGAGTCACCCCTAAAGAGGACTACCCAAAATAGTAACCCACAATAGATCAGAGCCAAACAAAGAAGCGCGGAAGCTATTCGTCAACTATGCCTCGAACCATGTACGCCCGACCTCAACTAATAGCGCCTGCAAACTGGGCATTTGAAACCGAAGGGCCCAGGGAAAAGTACACGAAAAACGTTAGAGTGAGTGGACAAAAAATAAACAATTTAAAAGAAAAAGGATTTCATACTTTCCCACACTTATTCCTTTTAAAAACACGATGCATGCAACATTTAAGAAAAACACATTTAGCTTTAAATCCAAGGATTTCAAAACGATAAACCGACTAGCCTCGCTAGTCAAAACATTCGAAAATCATGTATCGTAAACCGAAATCTAGTTTCTCAAGAAAATAAGACCAGCCCCGCTGGTTACAGTGAAAATCGGACTAGCCCCGCTAGTCAAGCAACGATAAAATATGGGGAAGAAGTTTCACCATACGAAAGAAGGGAGCCTCCCAGGCTCGGGTCGGAGTGTCCCACACTCTGGAGCATCCCATGCTCTGCTCTTACTCACCCACAAACACATAGTAAGCAGGGAGGAGTACTAATAGGCTAGCTAGCAATAAATATGACGACCCAGGTATGGCGGGTAAAAACCAATATTTGGGGAGCATCATCTACATCGCAAGGCGCTTCCAAATGATTATGGTTCGTCGCCGGAGGTGGCCGGAATCGGGAGAAACTGGCGTTGACCACTTCTGCTACAGTGAAACTTCCACAGCTCGATGCGTCATTTTCCGGCCAAGCCGCCATGAGCCATCACCGCAGGCACCAAGAGGAGGTCGAGACGAGTCCGTAGCCACCGGTTTTACGCTTTTTGGTGGTCGGAAAGAGAAAGCAACCGGAGTTGCAGAGGTGAGAGAGAGAGAGCAAGAGCTCGGGGACGAGAGAGAGAACACGCGGGGGAAGAGAAAGAGAAAAAGAAAAAGTTACCGGCCACAGTGAAAAATTCAAATATATACTACTTACCATGAACAGTAATTTTCACATTTTCGCTTATAACTTTTGCATACGAGCTCCGATTTTTACGTACCACATATGTACGCGCTCGGTTTAACGTCCCCTACAACTTTCATGAAGAACATTTTCTCAAATTTTGACCCGAACAAAAAGTCAATTTTTAGGGCCACTAAAAGCACTAAACCGAAAGTAAAAGTGAAAGTAAAGGTCGTTTACCGTCCAAATGACTAGTAAACAGGTAAATTGAGATACGGGACGTTACAATAATATATCAACATCTCACACCAGACTTGAACCACCATAAACACATCATGTCAGGTTTGAAAATGAGCTAAATAAATGACATAGCTGGCAGCATCAAATACGACCTTTCCATTCCCTCTATGGTTACACAGTTTTGAAGCCACAATCTCAGAAAGTAACTGACTTGGCGATTATGAGGCAGAACATGCCAATACAAAGAAATTTGTTGATGAATTATAACAAAAATCCCATCAACAAGGGAAGCAAGACCATACAATTTTCATGCGTTACAGCTAAGATTCAATCATCTTAACACATATAACAGGGAAATCAATCATCCTAAGATTCAATTAAACAATAATTAAATGAATTAACCTAATGACTCAATTAAGTATCTAAAGTATTCAAATTTCTGATCCAAAACACAACAATTCAGGATTGCGAAACCAGATCAAACAAGTTGAATCAAAATGGAGAGAGATGCGAGCTTATGTTGATGTCATCGTCGACTGAGGAGATCTCCTTGGTGGCCTTCTGGCTGAACGAGTAGGACCTCGCCTTGTTCATAATATGATCCTTGCAATTTCAATCCTTCCATTCTCGCCGAGGGCGACGTGTTTCAGCTTGATCACGGCGAAAGACGAAGAAGAAGAAAAAGTGACGTGATCAAGTCGAAGAGCGATGGTGCCAGAGATCGAGAAAAAGAGAACAAAGCTCTGGATTGAAGATCCAAAACTGAGATTTCAGATCGTCATAGAGAGACCAAGCGCAAATCGAATCAAGCTTTCTGATCAAAAGAGAGAGAGAAAATTAGATATCTAAAATTTTGAATGAAAAGTTATAAACGTGTACTGCCTTGAAGGGCATACTTGGAATCAAAAAAATTAAAAATTGACCTTTTTTAACATCACCTCATCATTTATAAGGACTATATTAATATTACTAACAATTTGTTATGGACCTTTTTATCAAGTGGGAAACTAGGTGATCTTTTTATCATTTCATACTCTAATATGACCTTTTGCATCATTTCCCTTACTTAAAATACCCTTACTCTTTTTAATCCTATTATTTGACTATATTAAGGCAATTATTTAATATAATTATTATAAATTAGTTTATTGACGTTTCGTAATTTTTTTATTTTTTTTACATACCTTGTTCTATTTTTTGCTAGAAATTTTGGCCTATCCTAGCTCCATTACGATATCAATCAATTGAAATTTGAAAGAGTTTTGCTATTGGAACCTCCAAATTTACTCACTTGACCTCTATGCTTTTTACACCTCTTATCAAATTTCTAAATACTAAATTTACTCACTAAACCTCTATGCTTTTTACACCTCTTATCAAATTTCTAAATACTAAATTTACTCACTAAACCTCACTAAAGTTCCTCAAATAACCTCACTCATATAATTTGCAAACAAATTATTATCTTTAAAACAAAAAAACTTAGTCATTTCAATGATATATTTTTTTTTAATAGAAATTGATTTCAATAGTAATCAAGCCATAAAACAGGCCAGAGTCTAACAGAACTTACATAAGCAAAGCTGGTAAAGAAACCGGTAACCTATCTAAGCCAAGCTAAAACTCATTAAAGTCTAAGGGACGCTCGCATGAAGCAAGCCTAACTAAGCAAGCACAACCTCGCTTCCTAAGGAAAAATCATTCATCTAGTCCTATTTGCCGACACGCGATTGTGGTACAAATAACAACTAGAAACATCTTAGAAAAGCTCATAGAGATTACCCCTACCTAAACAAGATTTGCATCAAATGTCTAATAGCAAACACTAAAATATAACAGCTAACAACCTCGGCAACAGGTTGCTATTCTTGCTCTTTGAAATCTGCTGACTCGAATTGAGCCCTGGCCTAACAGCCCAAGCCCAAATCCGAGCTAAATAAAAAGAAGTCCAATCAAGTTGCCTGGCCATCACCGACGCCGCTGGCAACAGATCCTCCGGCGGCTTGCCTTTCCGCCACACCATTTTTCCTCTAACAATGAACACCAAAATCAGATGAATTTGATTGGGAGCAAGTATCTCCGCTACCTCTCTCCGGCAAGCCTCAATCACCTGCACAGAAGATTGATTGGAAAAGCCTGAAACCAGAACTTCGAGCAGAACCCTCGGCAGCCTGAAACACCTGATGCACCGTTCGGCCAAAGCCTGAAACCAGGAAACCCAAGCCGGTACGAAACCTCCTTGACACCCCGAACCACCAGAACGGCCTCCCTGACGCTCTGCCTCCCTGAACCGCCGCCGATCTATCTCGATCCGACAGCGCAATAGAGTTCGCCGCCGAGAACTGCCTTGTCTCCAACCAAGTCAGATCAATCTGACCTTCGCCAAATAGCAGACGCTAAGATCTGCTCCTCACAACCCACGAAGATGAGTCGCCGGTGCTACACAGCCGGCAAACGAGCCGCCGCCACCCTCTGCCCAGAAAACCCTAAGGCTCTGCTAGTTCGTGTTGCAGTTAATTATTTCAATGATTTAATTACTCTATAAATCTTAACTACATATACATTTCTTAATCAAACAACATGCATAAATCTCTTTTCCAATAAAAAACAAAAATCAAACACAAAGGTATTGAGTTTCAAGAATTAATTTCTAATTCATAAGAAAATAACATGAACTATTCTGTGTTTTTTTTTAATAATTTTTTTTTTCTATTTTAGCAGTGCAAAAAAAAAAAAACATTGAAGAAATCATTTTTTTAATGTTGATTTTTTTTCTCTTTTTTTTGTACCTCATGATTAATTATTTAAATATTTTTTAGTTTTTTTTAATTGCTAGCTCTCTTTTTTTTATAGCAAATATAATGGATAAACTTAGATTTAGGTCAAAAATTATAATAGGATTTATTTTGTTTTCCCTCTGTTCGCTCAAAAATTGTCTCGGTCGCGTGTCACTGGGCCGAGGGCTTCTTTGGCTTACACGTGTCCTTCTGGAGTGGTGACGTGTGAGCGGGCGTGCCAACTCGCAGCCGGTAGGCCAAGCGAGGTTTTGTTCTAGATTGTAGATCTTGCACCGATCTGACTTCTAATCAGTTGATTGTGGGCTGACGAAGGATCGATCTCGGCCGCGGGGTTCTCTCTGCCTTGAATGCAAGGACTTTAGCACTGATCGGCCTTATCTAGCCGCAGTGCTGTGTAACTCGGTGATTGAGGTGAAAGTGAAGTGATGATGATTCTTTTTGTGATTTTGTATTTTGTATAAAGTAAATGACGTAAAGTAAACAACAGAAAATAAATAGCATAAACGAAAGTGCAGGAATGTAAAAGTGCAACAAATAAAATGCAGGAAGATAAAGAACAAGAATGTAAACCAACTGCGGGAAATAAAGTGCAGCAAAGTGACAAGCAAAAAGATAAATTGTTGGAATGTAAAGAGCAACAAAGTAAAGTGCAGGAAAGATAAATACCGGTAAAGAAAGAGATAAGATAAACACGTAAATATTGATAAGTGTTGCTGAATTGTTGAAATGTATTGAGATAAAATTTGAGTAATCGCGTAGAGCGTTTGGTCGAGGACCTCTAACAATGAATCATATGGTCCTTTTTATAGTGAAGCTAAACTACTGAATGAGGGAAAAGAAGCAATCTCAGCAGTATTCAAGTTTCTGATATTTTTGACGTTATCAATGATTGATTCTTTCATGAGCAATCAATCAGGTCTTGTAACTGATGACTGGCAATAACACCTCCTGATGCTCATTCAAGTTAATTGCCTCAAACTTTGGTAACGTTTCTCTTGACAATCAATCTCTTTGATGTGCCGCGGTTATTCATTACGACTTGTGGGTCTGCGGTCATTCATTACGCCTTGTGATTAATTTGGTGTCTCCCGATCTAATAACAACTCTCTGCACACGTTATATTCGGTCATAAATTTAACAATAAACATTTAATGTGCCGCGGCTAATTGAGAATCAATTTTGTAAATCTTTAATGTGCCGCGGCTAATTAGCCGCGGATATTCATTACACTTTGTGGGTCGGGCCCACCTATCTGCCACGTGAACCTTGCCAAATATTGTTTCAAACACCCTCACCAATATGCGTTTAACATATATATCATAGATTTTTCTTTCACATGATCTTACTCATATTTTTATTTCTTATTAAATATATATGAAAGCTTTAATGAGTATGTAGTGAAATTGGAAAATGAAAATAAGGAAAATAATAAAGAATACAATCTAATATTATTGAATTGGAAAGTCTACATAAAATAAATATAATATTTTTTTGGTATAATTATTGTCCTTAATAGTCATTTTATAGTAGGTTATTTATATCATTTAATAATTGATAATAGAGTGAGGTCAAGTGAGCAGATTTGGAGGTCTTAATAGAAACACTCAATTTGAAAATATAAACTTCCAAACATAATTTGCAAGTCCTTCAAAATTCACACTTTCAATATGGTCTGTAAGGTGAACATGTATACATATTCAATATGGTCTGCAAGATGAAAACTAAAAACTGATAGGAAAAAAAAAATACCAAAATGTTATACAAATTTAGTAAATAAATATAAGTTGAACAGTTAGCTAATAAACCCAACAATACGTTTCTAACAATTCAGTCATCACCAAGATGCATTGTTTCTTCTTTGCTAGATATAGTGGCACTACGCCAATAATAGCTTCAGACAACACACTTCAGACAACTGCAGAATTTTTAACTGTCGTCTGATACTTTGGGACGACAGCAAAAATTATTCTGTCGTCTGAATTTTCGAATCAGACAACAGTTGTTACATTGCTGTTGTGCGATTATAAATCGGACAATGACTGTTTTTCTGATGTTGTCTGAATCAACAATTCAGACAACAGTTATTTTATTGATGTTGTCCAAGGTTTATTAACACAATAGTTGAGAAAAATATGTTGTCTGGTTGTTTTTAATCACACAATAGTTATTACTTCTCTATTGTGCAACTATTATTCAGACAATGGTGACATTTTGATGTTGTCTGAGTAATTTAATTCAGACAATAGTTTTTCTGTATCTGTTGTGCGATTATTATTCAGATAATGTTAGTATTTGATGTTGTTTGACTATATCTTCAGACAATAGTTTTTTTTTGTCTGTTGTGCGATTATTATTCATATAATGTTAATATTTGATATTGTCTGAATATTTATTCAGACAACAGTTTTTCTATGTCTGTTGTGCAACTCTCTTTCAGACAATGACTCTGTGTGTTTCTATTGTCTAAGTTTTATATTTAATAAACTCAGCTGCCCTAATTGATTTCCCACACTTGACCAAAATTCAATTTTTGGACTCCTTTCATCGACCAACACCACTCTGGCATTTCTCTCAGCGCTCTCATTCTCTCTCTCTCTCAGCCCGCTCAAAATTTTTGCCCAAAACTTAAATTTCCCACCCATCGTTTTAATTTTGATCTCTCACTCTTTAACGGCTGTCTCTCTCTCTCTCTCTCTCTCTCTCGGGTTTCTTTCAGATCTGAGATGAACCCAAAACCCTCAAACTCTCGCTGCTTCAATGTTTGTTTCAGAGTTGGGGTGTATTGAATTTCAAAGCCAAAAATGGGAAGAGAGGCTCCATAGCAAACGTCGCAGCAGCAAGTGTCGTTCACGGTGGAGCAATTGGTCGCGGTCAATCGCTAGAACCCTGATATCCTCCCCGATTTCGAAAGCTACGTCAACGGGCAAGTCTTGTTTCTTTTTTATTTGATTCGTTTTAATTGATTGAATTTGTGGATGATTGATTGAATTAGAGTGAATTCTTTTCTGGAATTTTAGGTTTCATCATAGACCTTTTTCGTCTCTATTGGAATATTTTTGGACTGTTGGTTTCCCCAGGATCTCTATATATACACACATAACATCAGTTTTAATGGGTTTTCAATCTTTATATGCGGGTGTTGATTATTTCAGGAAATTGAAGTGATATGGTTTTACTACGATCTCATCTTGGTACTGTCCTCTGACTCTTCTCTATTTACTTCATTGATTTAGTCACTTAATTGAGTGTTTTTGGCTTGAGATATGAACTGGGTTTGCGATATCAAATTGTCAATTACAGGAAATTTTGAACCTTGACTGCGTGCAAGAATTGATATTGTCAAATTGTCAAAGAGCTGATATTATGATTATTGTCAAACTATCAAAGGCAGCACCCTGTTTGCTTCTTCTTTGTTTTTGCTGGAAAAGACGAAACGTACCTATTAATTCATTGAATTGTTGGTGTTTGATATAGAATAATAGAAATGGTCTCTTTGATTAATTGATATAGAAATGGTGTCTGATATATAAGACTTTGTATAATTGGTCTCTTTGAATCATTCTTTGTTGGTATAGAAATGGCTGGGTACCTTATTGATATGTAGTAGTTTATTAACTGGATGGCCAATACATTAGACATATGGCTGGGTATCATGGGTGTTCAATTAAACAAAGATATCAGTGAAATTTAATAGGTACCAACCGACATCGCTTGTAATGATAAAGATAATTAGTAAAAGTAATCCGTTATTGGCACTATCTGAAGATTATTGGTCTGATCCATAGAGTTATAGCATTGTTGGAATCCTAGCTTTTTTTCTAGTATCCTGCAATAATACATTTTTCTGGTATTCTTTGTTTGTGTCTAGTGTTAGAGTTTATAGCATTGTTGGAATCCTAACTATTTTTCATGCGGTTGAGTTGCACTGTTGCAGGAATGTACTCAGAGTAAGAATTCTGTGGTAACTGGGAGTGAAGCTGTAGATGAGATATGCAAGTTACCCTCGAAAGGGTAAGAATTCTGTTAATTATGTACAGCAAAGTTTCTTCTGAATACTAGATTTTGTATGACTGAATGCGTTGAGCTTTTGGTGCGTTATGGACCTAACTATCAAGATTTGTCTAATACTAAATGGACTTCACAATTAATTGCATATTATATTGTCAACATTAACAAACAACAAGACCTGATCAATGTTTTGGGAGCTACCTATGCTGTTGTTCTTTTCCTTGCAGCTAGCGATGCCTCTGCTTTGTTGTGGCGGTTCAGTAGCATGAATGTACTCAGAGTTGCCTTACGCATTTGCTCAGGTAAGATATCGGAAATGAATCTCGGTCATCTGTTTGATTTTTTATTTTATTTTTTATCATATTGAAGTCACATGGATCTGTTATTGGTACATGTTTCTGGTGCTGCAGGTGGCTATTGAATTTTAAGAACAAGGCATTGTTAGAGAGGAAAAGGGAGCTGCTTGTCATAGAGGAAAAACGAGCACTCCATGCAGTGAAGGTTTTCCCCAAAGATGACCCATCTAAGCCCTGGAAGCTGACTGCTTCCCATATATGGAACTATTGTTACATTTATACAAGTCCAAATGTTGTTCATCATAGTTTTATAGCTTTCTTTTGATGCTATTGCATCGCCTCATGTACTCCTTAATTTCATTTAATAAAGATTGTTGTTCTTCCATACAAGAAAATGTATGTCATAAGAGTCACTTTCAGACCACTCTCAACTAAGTAAAAACAATTGTCCGAGATAGTTAGACACAACTAAAATGATAGCAAAAAACTGTTGTTGGAGCCATCTTAGCACAACAAGACTACATAAAAAACTATTGTCCAATAAAAACTCAAACAACAGTTATTTAGAGAAACCTATAGTATCAAAAGTGGACAGCCAACGCCATTTTCAACAGCCTGTTGTGTTTTTTAAATCCAGTCAATAGAAAAAAATTAGTCATTTGATGTAGAAGCTTCATAGAGACAACAGTAAGCATATATGGCGCTGTTGTTGTTTCTGGTATTCAGACAACAGTCATGTAAGCAGCTGCTCATGTGTAAAATTTACTCAGACGACAGTTTCTTGCTGTTGTCTGATACTTCCACCAGACGGCACAGGCTTTAACAACAGCACTGAACTTCATCAGACAACAGTCCAAAACTGTCGTCTGATGCCATTATTGGGGTAGTGTGGCATCACCAAGTTGAACAATTTCATCAGTAAGTTCATTGTCATCGTCAAGTTGCACTGTTTCTGAGGATATATTAGTCACTCTTTCAGGATGTGGCAATTGATCATATTGCTGGAAACGGTCTTGATATTTCAAGTACAAACTTTTAGCTTTATCATCTGCATGGTAAATCCAATTTGGTGTGATCGGTGGCAATGGGTGCCCAGGCAATAAACATATCTGTGTTGAAAAAAAAAGAAGTTTCATTAATCACATAAAATGATAGATATGAAATTTATTAGCAAATTGATCTATGTTACTCCTCACCTGAACAAAGTGATCGCTGTTCACAAATCCAAGGACAATCTCACGTAAATTTACTTCCATTGGTTTTCCCTCGCTGTATTCACATAATGGGAGAAATGTGAAGCACTGACCATCTGACAAGTTGACAACCACTACTCCATAACAAGTTGCAATCAAATGCCCCATGTCTGGTAGATCCATCCATTTCCGTTTAGGTGCAATATTGGATGCAGAATGGTTAATTCGTTTACAAAGTTTGTCCACAGAACTTTGTCCTCCATAAAGAGCTTCATAAAGCTCAAGCGTGCCTTTTAGCTCATTTAGCAAATCAATTCGCATTTTACGCCAATGTTTTCTACCAAATCCCAAAGCCGATGCCACAACTCTAAAACCACAATTACCATCATTTTCGACATCCATCGAACCGATAATATATGGCCGCATGCCAAATATGAACTGTGCTGTATACTTCTGAGTTAGCTCAAACCTCATATCCTTCTGAGCCAGCTTATCTGCCTGTGAAAAGATAACACTATACATAAAACAACTAGCAAATTATCCATAAATTCAAGTACATATTACTAAAAGCATATTTGTACCGTACCTTACTTTTCTCTGAGTGGTCATTACTTGTCTTCGTATTTGACTTACGTGAGACTTTTTGAACACTTGGAAGAGGCGAATGGGTCTCACGCTCAGACAACAATGTATTTATAATTTCAAACCCATATGGCAAACGACGAGTGCTACTGTCTTCCTTACTTGGACGCCCTTTGGTCTTTCTCTTTTCAGCTGGCTCCCTGAGTAAAGTAGAGCTCGGATTTATCAACTCATCAATCTTCACTAAGATTTGACGTCTTTTATCCTCATTTTGCATTTTGTTCTTCAGCCCATTCTGCCAATCGTTCTAATTGTGCTTTTAAAGGAACCTTTTCGTGCACTTTCAAGTCTTCTACTATTGCCCCGATCTCTAACTTTCTCCAGTGGTGATGATGCACAGATGTAATTGGTATGGGACTGTCACAACGCTTATATTCAGCTATCTCATGCGCACATGGTAACCCATGTGTTTTACGTATGGCACAATTACATGATGCAAGTTCCGATCTAATATCATCAGCCCTATGTAATCCAAAAAAAAAAATCCTGCTATTAGACCTAAACACAGCCTCGCATTGTATAAATTTAACTCCATAAAAGCTTGCCAACATAATAAATCTAAAATTCAATGAGTGCTTACTTGTTCGCTTCATAGACGATCTTGTTCAATGCCGCAATGGACACAAATCCTATCAACTCTCTCAAGTTTACATGCTTGAACTCATGTTGCACAAAACATCGACTTTTTTCAAATGAAGCCTTAACTTCAGTATGATGCAAACACAATAATGAGTGGATGTGCTCCCATGATACATTGAAGTCAAGTTGGGAAGATCTAAGTTCTCGCTTGAGCTTTGCATGTGCACTCTCGGCCCTGATCAAGAAATAAATTGATTAAGTAAAAAAGATAAGAATAACAAATTAAGTTGAAATGAGGCAATGTATAAATATTACCGATTCGAAGTCGTTGCACCAAGATGCATGTAGTTGTTTGTCCATGCTGCAATGAACATTTCCTTATACTTGTTCAACCAATTGGTCTTCAAATAATTTATCTCCTCAGGAAATGCAAAGTATTTTGATTCAAAAGCTATAAGGTTATGTACATACTCATCCTCAGTGCTACAATCCACCAAGCTATGCCAATCATTATTAAATGCTTCCTAACCTTCTTTTGTTGTGAATTTTCCTTTGCATTTTCTCATCACATTCTTACCAATGTGCCACTTACATAAAATCTGATGAGTATCGGGAAAGGCATTTTCAGTGGCTTTCATAAGTGCTAATTCCCGATCAGTGACAATTACCCCAGGCATAGAATCCTCATCCATAAGTGTTCTTAACCTACTCAGTGCCCATCTGTAATTATCTTCTGCCTCCTTTGACATGTAAACAAACGCAACATTGAAAGTTTGCTCAGTGCATGTAATACCCACAATCTCAAAAAGTGGAAAACGATACATGTTTGTCTTATAGGTGCAATCCATGATAAGTACATGTGGGAATGTACGTAGCATTTGAAGACTGAATGGATGACACCAAAACAAATCAGTGACCATGTGATCTTCGCTTCTATGATGCTCAATATATTGATGATCGCGCAAATTCTTTCGTAATTGTTGCATTTGAGTTCTGCCTACTCTAGCGATATTCCTAGCAAAATACCTAGCATTGTATATAGTTCTCATCGTTGATGCATTACTTGGATCTCGACTCTTTATGGCAGTCAATATATCCTTGGGTCTCATTAAACGCTTAGACATATCCACCAACAACTCATGTTCTTCTTTAGATAGTCGCCCTGCATAGGAATGACCTTCTAGATATGATGGGGCAACATGATTGTGGATTCCGCAAGCAACCTCAAGTACCCACTCATCCCTACCAATATTAAAGGCTTTTAATAAGAATGGACATTCACATTTCTTTGTAGAAGTCAGCCTCGGGCGTTGTTGTTCATCAGCCTTGTTACTATCTACTTTAGATTTTTTGGTACTTATGTCAGCCATCTTGGTTATTCCCTTAAACTTTCCAAACTTTCCACCCCTCTCACAACTGAATCTTATTCTTGATCTCCTTCTTTTCTTGCCCAAGTTTCCGAAATTGGACCTCTATATCACTATGACACAATTGTTTCTCTTCCCCGTCGTAAGGACCCATCGAATCAATGCAGCTTTGCTTTCAAATACCTGTACATAACACATTCGACTTACTACCTAATATACATAACAACTCACAATCCAAATTCCAACTTGAACAATTATTACCTGGTACGTCGTGAATTCATTAGTATAATCACGTGAACATTCTTCTCTAATTCTGCTATATATGTTCGAGACATTCTGTTGTTGAACTTCAGCATGCTATAATACAATAAAAGTTAGATGTCAAAACTTTTCCTCTTGACCGAATAGTAGTAGGTCAAGTAAGAGTATTGCAAAAGAAAGCACTATGTTACAAGAATCATGCTTATGCTCACAAACTTATTAATTTAGGTATCGAAATCATGTTGTATTGTATTCAATTTAGGTCAAGTCAAATTCTAATATATGGTTGGCTAGCTATATTAGAGACAAATTAAAATTGTTAAAACCAAATAAACAAATAAACAAATTCACAGCACAGTAATTTCGAAACTAAGAATCAAAACAATTTTAATTTTAATTTTCCTTATTAGCAATTCCTCTAAAGAGTTTACTTTGTAATACGACACCCCAAATTCGATAACAGATTTATTACGTTGATTACCCAAAGTCAAATTTCTCTTTACATCAAGCCAATACATACTTACTCCTTCCCAGTATCAAATTCTTATGGACTTGGCCAATTTACACCTTCTTATCAACAAGAGACTAACAACTTTTCTTACAATCATGGTATTTGGAACAATAATTAAAGTTGACAGTAACAAAACTCAAACCCTTAAACAAATGTTCTCATTGTATGCTAGGCCAGACAGAGCTATTAATTTTTTACTTTTGTTTGATTTTCTTTTTGTATTTTTTTTTAAATATTGGATTTGTGAAAGAGGTGGGAGATACTTGGTTCTCCTACTTGTAAAACCATATACAAATCAAGCTCACAAATTACATGTTAAGTACTCAATACAAAATAAAGAACATCTCCAGAAGATTGAAGCATATCATTGATGTCCATGGTTGAGGCCATTGATGCAGCTGCGGGAACAAGGATGACGATGAGATTATCTACTAGTTACCACCTTTAGCTTCTCAATGGGCAGAACACAATGCTTGTAACTCGTGGTGATAACAGGGACTTTAACCTCTTATTTGTACAATTACAAGTCCTAAGAATCCTCCCATTAAGGCTTTCTTAAGGATCAAGTCTTCTATGTTAGAATCCTAATGCATCACAGTTTTAGGACTTCATCCTTGTAGTCCAAATAATGGATTCCTAATTCAATAAATAGATACACTATCACATTAGATATATAGGTAGATTCTCCTTCCAAATTCATGTTGTACTAGATTTGATATTAATTGATTTTTATGTTACTCTAGGATAACTAGAGATAAGTCCATATTCAATTTTAACAATCTCTCACTTGGACTAACACTGGTTATCCTCGGTAATCAAACTATAACATCAAGTTCTGTACAACCTAGTTAAGTGTGCACCAGAATAAAGAAAAGTTTCAAAATCTATTCAACATAGTCAAAATACAGCCACTTATGCAGAGCAAGGAAAAACATACACTTCAATAAAATGCAGCACTTCCAGACAACTAACACAAGGTTTTGCATTCCACATATGCTATTGAAAATACAAATGATGCAGTATATGAACAATGTTTATCACCAGAAGATCATATACCTTAAGGGTCCAATTGAATGTTTCAAAATGAAACTCAAGAAAAACTGAAACACTGATGATCTTAATGCATGTACTTAACTGAATCAACATGCTGACTAAAACTCAAGACCATATAATATAAGGGTAATTCAAGATTAAAAAATGAAATTTACATAAAGCTGCAGCAATAAAACTTGAATGAAATACCATGAGATTTTATCGATAGATCAAAAGTCAATAATACATATAGTTGTGATAATACTACAAAAATTACAGGAACTTAGAAAAACACAAAACTTTTAAAATTTTCTCCTACTAAACTAGCTCACACTGAACTCAAGATTCTAAACTAGGCAAGAGACCAATATTCTCTGTATGCTTCTTGAAGGCAACTACTAACAATGCCATGGTGAAAGGATTTGCAAGCTGTGAGTTAGTGTCAATGCTTAAAACTGAGATTTCACCAAGCTTAACTCTTTCTCTCACACTATAGTGCTTAAGATCAATATGCTTTGAGTCATTTGATCTTGTTAATGCTCAAAGTCTGGCGGTAGCCAAACCTTCGTTTAACGCGGGTCCGGTGGGCGGACCGCTACTCTGTGGATTTGGTGATCTTCGCTAGCTGTCAAACGAAAGACAGGGCGTTAGAGGGAGACTGCGTTGGGCGGTCTTCACTTCTCCGATGCCTAAGTCAGTCAATGCATATAGACAGCATAACAGTAAATGAGTAGTAAATGCGTAATTAATGAGGAGAGAGGAGAGAACCTTTTATAGGTGAGGAGGAGGCTGATCTTCTCCTTGTTTTCGATGTGGGACTGATGTGCTTCAGTCCCCAGCTTCAGGAGCTTCTGATGCTATCTTGGCACGGCGCGTGGCGGCGCGTCGGCGGTGATCCGAGGCTCAGGCTGTAGCTTGCCTGGCTGTGCATCTGTATGTTATTCCTTTGGCGGGAATTAGTATCTCTGGCGGTACAATGAGCGTAGCCCATTATAGCTAATTATGCTTGTAAATGTACATGTATGTACAAGTCCCCAAAGTCCCCAGTCAAGGAGGGCAATCTTGGTTGGGGAGTTGTTCAGCGGTTTGAAGCGTTATCTTCCGCTAGACTTGCAACAGCATAATTAGCGTCAGTGCGTTGTCAACCATGGATTTACTGAGCAAACGCTTTATACCCTTTTGGGTGGGCCCCTGCTAGGCCCTCCAGGGAGTCCCCCACTCCCCGGCTAAGATAGACCTCCGGATGGTCGGCAAATTGTTTGTTGAGGGGGAGCTGCACGGAGCAGAGGGTGTTGGGTAGCGAGCCCAATCTTTAGTACCCAAGTGACGGGGGTCAACGTGCCTGATCAGGGCCGTCGTAGACTGTTGACAAGTCCTCGTGTCCCGTAAGGACGGTCTGACCGTAACGCCGCGTGGCGGTCGTTGTCAGAGTGAGGCGTGGCCTAGGGATCCGCCGCTGGCGGATATCCCCCCGCTGACTGTAGCAGGAAGCAGCATCCAGTAGACGTGCTTGGCGGTATTTTATTGAGCGATATTGCGCTGAACAAAGTACGCAGCTTACAAGATGAAAAAGGGGTTCCGCTAGAGGTGTGTAGCGGAAGACGCCCCGCTTTCAGGATGACAAGGGAGAAGTTCCGCTGGCGGAGTTTCGCTCAGCGGAGACTTCGTCACTTGGAAGGTGACAAGGGAGAAGTTCCGCTGGCGGGGTTTCGCTCAGTGGAGACTTCGGACGGTTGGTGATTTCTTCCCAAGTGGTTACTTCCATTAGACGCTTCGTCTGATGGTGGTTGACACGTGGCCAACTCCTAGAGGGTTAGCATCTGGAGGCGTGTCTCCTAAGCCTGGCCGTCTTCTCGCCATTAATGCGAGTAATTATGGATTCCGTAACCGAGGCGACGCCTCGGTTAATCCGGAGAGTAAGTGGAGACGTGGGACACGTGTACAGCTGGTGCGCGATGTCGTATTTCAGTGGACAGTTTAGAATTCTTTGACGTTGACATAAAGGGGGGGGGAACTCAGCGAGATTTGACACTTTGCTAAGGCTTCAAACTCTACTCGTCGTCTTCACGCTTTGCTCATCCGAGACTCAAGAAAGAGGCTGCTGGAATTTCATGGAGATATCGTTCCCGGAAAAACGAAGATTTTCCCCATCGAAGACTATTGTTCACCATCACACCGGAGTTTTCGCCATTAAGGTTGGTATCTTGATTCTCTTCCCTGTTTCATTGGATTTGTTGGTTTCTAGGTTTTGTTGTTTCTATTTTTGGGGTGCTATCTGCTCCTCTGGTGTGCTCTGAGGGTGTGAAGTGAGATTTGGGGGTGGGTTATGGTGTTTGGCAGAGGGTTAGTGTTTAGGGATTTGCTAGATGGTCGAATCTGGGTTGAGTGTGTTTGCTCTTGTTTTGGCATTTTCTGGGTAACTGTTCTTGATGTTCTTGGCTATAACTGATGTAGGCGTAGGCTAGATCTTGTTTGCGCTAACTGATTTGGGTTTTAGGGTTTGGGATGGCTAACGTCGTAGAGATTTCGAGCAGTGAGGATTCCGGGTCTGACGTGTCGTTCAGTGTGGCGGATAGAATATTTATTGAATCGTTGCGTCCGTCTGCCCATGCAGAAACCTTACTGCCAGAACCGCTAGAGGTTGAGCTGCTACAAACCATACCCTGGGAAGTAGCCATGGGTCGTGCCTCGCGTCCAGAGAGTTCTAGGGCAGGGGAGGCCGCCGCTGCCAAAAATAGGCGTGATGAGCGGTTGGCAAGTAACAGCGCTGCCAGTGGCTCCGCTGACGAGGGAGAGATGGCGGGGGAGGATGCTGAGTCAGCGTGGGTCCTCCAAGACGACACCCCTGTTGATGAGGCAGGAGGGCGGATGACTGTTGCCACCGTCAACCGGGTGAAGCGGATGTTCTGGTTGCCAGGTTCGATGAAGGTGAGGCCGCCGACGGTGGACGAGAAGGCATCGATTCTTCCAGAGGGGTTTGCCGCCGTGCACGAGGCGATATTCCGCCAAGGAGTGACACTCCCGCTGGTGCCAAATCTTCAAATCTTGGTGTGCGAGTTTGGCCTTGCTTTTGGGCAAATTTGTCCCAATATGTGGCGGTTAATGTTGGCGCTGAACTCACTATGGCGGTTGTTCGGTTGTGAGGGACCAACTGTGGCGGAAGTGTTGCACTTCTACGAGCTGGTGTATGTGAAGCGCCAAGGTTGCCGAGGGCAGGTGAATTTGAGCCGCCGTCAGGGAGCACCCAAGCTGATCGAGAACCTAAGGGATTCCATGTCCTACTGGCGGGGGACCTTCTGTGTTGCCATGGCGGGGTGGGAATATCAAGCTGGGTCCAATGAGGGGGAGCCGACGTTTAGGATTAAGTCGGAGTTTCAACATATCCGAGGTTGTTTACCGGTCTCCGCTGAACATAGCTGGTGGTTTCTCTTATGCATAGCCTTGTATTTCTACTAACGATTACTGTTTGTTTGTGCAGCGGGCTTGCGCTATAACCTGACTCGTGAAGAAGAGTGTCACGTGGCACGCATCAGAGGCTGTTGGCGGAATCGCAACTTGCTGGACTTTCACCTTCTTACCGGTTCGGAGTTGTTGGTCGATCAACGACTGACTCGTGCCGTTGGTAAGAAATCTCCACCACATTGTACTTTCGATCAGAGTGCCTCAGGCTGACTGGTTTGTTGTTTGTTTTTTTTTTGGAAACTCCGCCAGGTAACAAAGCGAGCCGCGACGCTTTTGATAAGGCTATGGACCGTGCAGAGATCGACAACTTCCTGGAGACCATGTATGCCTCCGGGCTGGCGGCTCAGCAGACGGTCGTGAACTCGGAAACGCTGGCACTGAGCCCGTCCGAGGTTCCAGTGGTGCTACCTATGCTGCACCACTCCCACCTTGGTGGTGACGGCCTGCCAGTCGTTCAGGCGGGGGCCAATGTGGATGGCGGGAAAAAGGGATCTGCTACCGCCGCGCAGCAGAAAGAGAGGGTGCCTGCCAACAGGTGCGGCCCACATAAGGAGAAAACGGTGCCGCAGGCGGAGACCGTCACCGTTGCAAGGGAGGAGCCGCCGGCGAGGGGATCGAGGCCTGCTGCTGGGAACACAAGGGTGCTCCAGCGAAGGCAGAATGACTCCCCTGATGAGGAAGAGACGGACGATGTGGAGACCATTGGGGCCCGCCAGCAGAAGAGGGCTCGACAAGCTCCGCCTAAGGCTCCCGTGGTCGAGGAGAGAGAGGCGCCCGCGAGTGACCTGGACTCGTTCGCCGCGTACGCAGAGTTCATGACCGATGGTGAGCGGGAATTTCTTTACCACCTCTGCGAGCGGCTGGGGTTTGGAGGCCTAGCGGGGATTTCGCGCCCAACGGCCATTGACCAGTCGCCCTTTAGCTCGGCCTTCGGTCACTTGTCGGTTGGGCTGCATGAAATGTTCATGGCGGCGTCGAAGCAGCCCCGGGTTGAGCGGGAGCTCAGGGAGGAGATCCAGGGTCTTCAGAGAGAGCTGGCGGAGGCAAGGGATAGGCTGGCGGAAGTGGAACGGCGCCTGACAAAGGCGGACTGTGATGCCGCAGATGGCCGCGGTAAGTTGGCGGTGGTCGTCATGCGGGACTTGGAGCGGAATGACCATGTCTCCAAGCTGGAGCAAGACATGTCCCTGCTGCAGGAGCGGGTGGTCGCCAAGGATAAGAAGATTGATATCCTGCAGCGGGAGTCCGCCACCAGACTAGCCGAGGTGAAGAAGCTAGAGGGTGAGGTCGCCCGTCTGAGAGCTGAAGGGAGCCGCGCTGCGGCCGCCGCTGTTGAGGCATTCAAACAATCGGCGGATTACAAAAATGCAATGACTGAGGCGGCGAAGGATGGGGCCCTAGCCAATGTGGAGATGCTGAAACAGAAGGGCGCTATCGACTGGGTGAAGGCGTCCCAACCCAATGTGCCGCCAGCTAAGAATGCCCCGCCGGCGAAGGGTGTGGTCCCCGCCCAAGCTGAAGGCGCTTGCTCGGGAAGCGGAGAGAGTGGCGCACGCCCGGCGGATGGCTCCCAGAGGACTCCTCCTCCTACCCAGTCGAAGGTGTCCCGTGCTGGTTTCCTGGCGGCTCATACTCGGGCGGATCGTACCATAGAGACTCCAAGTCCCACCGCCCGAGGGTCTGACCAAACAAGCCGCACACACCCACCGCCGCATGCTGAAGGTGAAGATGCTGAGGCCAACCCCTGATAGATGTTGGAACTCCTTTTTGTAGCCGCTGAGGAGTAAACTCCTTTTTTTTTTTTTTTTTTTTTTTTTTTTTTTTTTTTTTGTAGTGAACACTTTTGGGTGGGGAGTCCCAGCCCTTTATATGGAATGAAGTTTTGAAATTTGGTGTTTGTCATGATATGCTTGTACCGCTAGGGTTTTGACTTAGAGTTTTCTTTTGCCAATCAATGAAACATTAAAGGAATTAAGATTGGTCCAAGTGCACCATGTAGCGGACATGGTCCGCTGACGATTGCTGGCGTTGCCAGTTGCCCTCAGTGCTAGACTTGGTAACAATGGTTTGAATAATTCCTCGTTTCATTGATAGCTGATTGATCAGCGTTTACAAAAGTGGGGTAGTACCCGTTGGGTAGCTTCCCTTAGCTAAATATTGAACAAAAATTTAGCTAAGTCAAGATGCTCCTGGGTAGCGGCATGACTATTTGTAGTAATACCGAAGGTGTTCGGTATTCCAAGGGTGGGTCGTTGTGACGCCATCCTTGCCCATTAAGTAGAAAGTGCCTGGGCTAACGACTTCCACAATTTTGTATGGACCTTCCCAAGTTGGGCGGAGTTTTGTTGGCGGTGGAATGACTTCCTTCATTACCCAGTCCCCCAATTGGAGGTTCCGGGCCTTGACCCTGGCGTTGTAGAAACGCGATACCCGCTGCTTGTTTTGCAAGTTGTGTAAATGGGCCTTGTGTCGTTTTTCCTCTAGGAGGTCCTTGTCCAGGTTGACGCCGTCGCTGTTAGTCTCTGGGTAGTAGCCTTCGACCCTAGCGGTAGGTTGAGTTACCTCAATAGGTAGGACAGCCTCTGTTCCGAACATCATACAAAAAGAGGTTTCGCCGGTGGCGGAAGTTGGAGTTGTCCTGATGGCCCAGAGAACTTCTGGAAGCTTCTCCGCCCACAAACCCTTGGCGTTGTCGAGTTTCTTTTTCAGCAGCTTCTTGATTATCTTGTTTGCTGCTTCGACCTGGCCGTTAGTTTGGGGGTGGGCGACAGACACAAAACTCAATTTGGTCCCAAGGTTGGCGGTGAAAGATATGAGTTCTTTGTTGTTGAACTGTGTACCGTTGTCTGTAAAGATTGTATGTGGGACACCATAGCGGCAGTAGATGTTCTTCCAGAGGAAGTGAATTACCTTGGCGGTAGTTATTGCCGTCAGTGGCTCTGCCTCTATCCACTTGCTGTTGTAGTCGATAGCAACAATGATGTATTTGAACTGGCCCTTGGCGGTTTGGAATTTTCCCATCAAGTCGAGGCCCCACATAGAGTGAACCCATGGGCCGATGATGATTGACAGCGGCTCTGCCGGTGTATGTGGGAGATCAGCATACTGTTGGCATTTGTGGCAAGATCTCGATATTCGCCGGGCGTCATCACCGAGTGTGGGCCAAAAGTAGCCTTGTCGCATTGTGCGATTGGCCAAGGATCTGGCGCCCGAGTGGTTTCCGCATTCTCCGCCGTGGATCCTTGCCAGCATGACCTTTCCCTCTTCTGGGGTTAAACAGCGGAGGTTGGGGTGGGTGAACCCCTGGCGGTAGAGCCTGCCATTCTGGATGTTGTAACGGGTTGCTCTCCGCTTGAGCTGTCGCGCCTTGACTTTGTCCTCCGGCAATGTCCCGTTGCGCTTGTATTCGATAATCTCGTCCATCCAGCTGGGATTGACCTCAATGTTGAAGATCTCCGCCAGGGTCTTTGTGATACTTGGCTTGTCAAGGCACTCCACTCTTGTGTCTGCTGGACTCTGATGTGGCTGGGCGGTTGCCAGTCTCGCCAGTGAATCAGCCTTGGCGTTCTTTTCCCTGGGATTTGTGTGATGGTGTGAAATTTGAATTTTTTGAACAGTGTCTTGACGTACCCCAAATATGCCGCTAACTGTTGGTCCTTGGCTTGGAAGCTGTCGTTGACCTGGTTAACGACTAATTGAGAGTCGCTGAAGATGTTGACGCTGTCAGCACCTGAGTCGATGGCGAGGAGTAGGCCGGCGATGAGTGCTTCGTACTCCGCCATATTGTTTGAAGCTTTGAAGTTGAATTTCAACGCGTATTCCGCGTTCAGTCCCCGGGTCCTGTTAAGATGACTCTGATGCCGCTGGCCTTGGCGCTAGCGGAGCCGTCCACATGCAGGTTCCAGTCTGAGTGTAGGGGAGCTGATTCTTCAGCGGTTACTATTTCCGTTCCGGGCTCTGTCTCCGCGTCGGGTTCTGGCTGACGCTCGGTGAGTTCAGGAATGAAGTCCGCCACCGCCTGGCCCTTCATGGCGCTTCTTGGTTTGTAATCAATGTCGAACTCGCTGAGCTCAATGGTCCACTTGCTGAGGCACCCCGAATGTTCAGGGTTCTGCATTACCTGCCTCAACGGTTGATTGGTTAACACATGGATTCTGTGGGCCTGAAAGTATTGGCGGAGGCGCCTGGCGGCAACAATGAGTGTGAGAGCGAGTTGCTCTAAGGGAGGGTATCTTGTTTCTTCTCCGTTCATGCCCCTGCCGGAGTAGAATACTGGGAGTTCCTCCTGGCCCTCACGCCGGACAATGGCGCAGCTTACCGCTAATACTAATACCGCTAGGTATATGTACAGCGTTTCTCCCTGCATAGGAACAGAAAGGAGTGGGACTGCCGCCAGATATTCTTTCAAGCCCTGAAACGCCGCCTGACACTCTGGGTTCCAGTCGATGACTTTCTTGTGAGTCGTTTTGAGGACTTTGAAAAATGGGGCACACCTATCAGTGAGTCTGGAGATGAATCGAGAAAGGGCGGTTAACTTGCCCTGGAGGCACTGGACGTGTACCTTATACTCAGGATCCTCCAGGTTGAGGATGGCTTGTACCTTGTCCGGGTTAGCTTCGATGCCTCGTTCGCTGACGATATAACCCAGAAACTTGCTGGCGGTGACGCCAAAGAAACACTTTTCTGGGTTGACACGCATACCATAGGCCAGGAGAATGGTTACTATGATCTTGAGGTTTGCCACATGTCCGCTGGCCTTTATGCTCTTGACCAGCATGTCGTCCACGTAGACCTCAATTATTTTTCTAGGATGTTCCGCGAACATGGCGTTCATCAGTCGTTGATAAGTTGCACCGGCGTTTTCAGACCGAAAGGCATAACATTGTAGCAGTAGAGGCCCTTCTCGGTGGTGAAGGTGGTGCACTCCTGGTCGCCGGGATGCATCTTGATCTGATTATAGCCGGAGAAAGCGTCCATCATGCTAAGGAGCTCATGCCCGGTGGTTGCATCAACCAGTTGATCAATGCGGGGTAGCGGGAAACTATCCTTTGGGCATGCCTTGTTGAGATTTTTGAAGTCGACACACATCCGCCACTTTCCGCTAGGCTTTTTGACCATAACCAAGTTGGAAATCCACTGGGGATAGATGACTTGGCGGATGAACCCAATGCCCTGGAGCTTGGCAACCTCCTCTCCTATTGCCCGGTACTTTTCCTCATCAAAGGCCCTCCGCTTCTGTTTGATGGGATAAAAGGACGGTTTGATGGTCAACTTGTGTGTGATGATTTCAGGAGAGATACCTGGCATGTCTGCGTATGACCATGCAAAGACGGCAGCATTGTCACGTAGGAATTGAGTGAGTTCCGCCGCCACCTCTGGGTCTAGTTGGGCGCCTATGCGGACTGTCCGCTCAGGGTGCTCGTCTGAGATGCAGACAACCTCTAACGACGTTTCTGGGTTGACTGGCTCCTTCCTTACATACTTCTTCTCCTCATCCCTAGGGTCCTCAAAGATATTTGGTGGCGGTGCCTGGTTTCCCACTGTCAGGATTTCATGGCGGCGCGTTGACCGCACTATAGTCGTTGAATAGCATTCTCGTGCCAACTACTGACTTCCCCTCACACAGCCCGTGCCGTTGGGTGTGGGGAACTTCATGAGAAGCATGTATCCGGCGATGATGCACTTGATCTTGTTGAGTGCCGGCCGTCTGATGATGGCGTTATATGAGCTGAAACAATCGACGACTATGAACTCTGTATGTACCTCCGCCATACATGGACTATTGCCAATAGTCAGCCGCATGTAGTCAGAACCCAACGGTTGTGTGACGTCACCGGAGAAGCTGAGCAGTGGTTCATGATCCTGGAGTAATTTCTTGTTCCGCTTGAGGTGGTTGTAGCAACCGTTGAAGATGACGTTGACAGCGGACCCGCTATCCACGAGGATTCTCCCCACTGAAAATCTGCCAAGAATGGCGTCGACCAAGAATGGGTCGTCATGGGGTAGATGCACTCCGCGTACCTCCTCCTCTGAGAAGGTAATAGGTTCCCAACCTGACTTTGGGAGTTTGGCGGATCTCTCGTAGCGGATGTTGCAGACTTCTTTTGGGTGATTAGCGCGTGCATAGCGCTTCCTTGCCCTGTGAGACATGCTAGTGATTGGAGCACCGCCGTCGATGGTGTTGATGCTGCCCAAGGTCTCAATGTTGGCGATCACAGGTCACGGTACAAGGTCTCAATGGCCGTTTTGAGAGCATTGCAGTTGTTGGTATTGTGACCGCTGTCCTCGTGGTATTTACACTACTTGCCGGTGTTTCTTGGTTTTCCCGTTTTTGGGTATCTTGGTGGGGGTGGCGGTGGGATCTGATCCTTACACTGATTGTATATTTTCTCATACGAGGCTGTGAGGACTGTAAACACTGCATACCGCAGAGAGGACTCCGTTTGTTTGTTGCGGTTATCCCCATGGGATGGGCGGTTGCCCTTGTAGTGTTGGTCCTTCTGCCGCTTGTTCTGGTGGTGGCCCTGCTGCCACTCCCTCTTCCTGTCAGTTGGCGGCGCTGCAGGGGTCTTGTTAGCGGTTTCCTGATGACTGGAGGATGGTTGTGTTGACTTTGTTGGTGTTGCTGGTGGCGGTGGGGTTTCTCCATATGTGATGAATTCCGCCTGGGCGTGAATGACCGCCTCACTCATGACATGGTCATATGCCACATTTGGATGATTGTAGTTGAGGTGATAGAGGAATGGCCCCTTGAGGAGTCCCTGCTTGAAGGCCGCCGATGCCATTGTTTTGTTTAGATCGCGGCACTGAGATGCTGCCGCCCGCCATCTTGTGAGAAATGCCTTCAGTGATTCGTCTGCCCCTTGCTTGACGCTGAACAGCTGACTTGTGTTTTGATGTCCGGCGGACAATAAGATGAACCGAGAGAGGAAGGCGTGTGATAGTGCATGGAATGAGTCAATGGACCCCGGCGGACACTCGATGACAAGACCCGACCCAGTAATCACCTTGGATACCTGGATACGAGCCTGCGGGGCCCACATTGAACGAAATCCTACCGAAAATTCGGCAGAACCACCCCGAATATGGGCTACCCAAATAATCACAAACCTGGACATAAATTAAAACCTTAACTTTCACTCAACCCATCTCAATATATATTTACATTCTAAACATAATATTACATGTGGAACAATTCAAATCCCAACATAACTTCAACAACAACAACAGTTCGAACAACAACATCCATCAATTGGAAAGGGTTATCAGAGCAACGCTAATAAGTAAGCCGATATCATACAAGGTAGGTTAAGCAATAACCTACGGACAAAAACGGAAGCGCTGATGCCACAGTCTTTAGAGCCTGGACGCGATCTCGGCAAATCTGTAATCTGGGCATTTGAAACCGAAGGGCCTAGGGGAAAACATATAAAATCCATTAGAGTGAGTGGACAAAACCAATATCGAATCTGAAACAGTTAATGGAATGCCTCCCCAATTCTCTTTATACTAAAACCGTCATGCAGCGAGATTCCATAAAATCCCAACTTAATTCTTTTTCTGAAAACTCTTTTGATGACTAGGAAGGACTGCTTCCTAGGCATCTCATGCCATCTGGTGGGACTGCCACCCAGGTGACGCATCGGAAGGGACTGCCAACCGGAATAGGAGGCGGTGGTTAGTTGGGACTGCCAACTAGCCACAGGTAGTAGACGGGACTGCCGACTAACTACCTCATGTCATCTGGAAGGGACTGCCAACCAGATGACGCATCGGATGGGACTGCCAACCGGCTGTAGTCTGGACGGGACTGCCGACCAGGCTATTACCTAGATGGGACTGCCAACTAGGTAAGTTACGCATGCGCCAAAACTGGCCTCCTTGTCAACTGCTTTTCTTTAAAAACCTTTACTTTTCTCAAATCGTATTTTCTCAAATAATGAACCAACTGAAAACTTATTTTTATGCTGCATGCATTATTTAAATAAAATAAAAGTCCACTCACAATGAGTCTCGCAGCTAATCCTGCTGCCTGCCCGTGTCCTCCTCGCTCGAGGGCTCAGTACGTCCTGTAATAATTGGGCAGGATATAATTAACCATAAAGAGAAAACAATCTCAATATCAACTCTTATTCCCTCTGAAGTTAGTATTCGTTACTCATAAATTCTTATAAAATCCCACATCCCATTTTGGGATTAAATTATTGAATATGGAACTTCCTTAACAATTCAACATCCTAACCCAATCTTAAATCATATCAAGGATTATTCCGATAACTTAGTTAATTAAATTTCAATTCCTTCACCATAAATAACCACCAATTTATAACACAATTCCTTTCCCAAAGTTTCCACATTCCTTCATAATTTTTCTTTTCAAACCACAATCCACAATCATTTTTCCTACTTTCCAACACATTAATTCAATCTTACACTATAACCAAAACCAATTTTAAACCATAATATTCAAGCAACCTAAACCAACAACAAATTTCCAAGAAACCTCAAACCAAACAACCTCAAGCTCAAAACAAGTTCAAGATCATCATCACAACACACCCATCAAGTTCTATACCTGCAACTACAATCAAAATCAAGCAGAAATGGCCGGAAAAAGCAAACAAAAACCAAGAACCCGACAGTTACTGTTCATGGCACTGTTCATCCGCCCAAACACCTTCCAATCTTCCTCCACAGACCACCACCAGCTGCAACAAGGTTAGGAACACGTTCAGTACTTCCCCAACAACCAAAACCCCCAAAGAATCCGGCCGGAAATCGCCGGAAACCGGACATCAAAGCAAAAATCCATTTTTTCCCATTTCTGCAATTCTCCTCATAACTCCAAAACCAAAGCTACCCAAGGCGAAATACTTACATAGCTAAAAGGAGAAGGAAGAGAGGATCACGCCGTGCCCAAGCTTTCGTCCTGGGGTGGCCGGACGGCGACGGAATCGCCGGAGAGAGGGAGAGCAGCGACGGAAGAAAAAGAAGAAAAGTGGGGGGGGGTGACTCGGGTTCTACCCGTGCTCTCTCGCTTTCCTCTTTTTTTTTTTTTCCCTTTCTCTCTCTTCCATCTGATTTATAACCCTTCCTTCCACAAATAATACTCACCCTTTAAAAAAAAAGACCAAGCTATGAATAGTAAATTTCTGTTTTTTGATCATAACTTTTCCGTAGAAACTCCGATTAAAACAAACTTCGTGTCCACAAACTTGATTTTACGTATTCTACGACAATCTCAAAGAAATTTCCTAATTTACCGGACTAAAGAAAAAGTCACTACTCGGTCAACCACGGTAAAAAAAATAACTAGTAGATACGGGGCATTACACTCGAAGAACCAGTTCATTGCCTCACCATCCAACGTTTCGCTGAACAAGTGGCACAGGGTGGCGTCGTCAAATCCCTTGTTGTTGGTGACCTTCTTGAAGGTGTCCATATGGATGAAGGGGTCAAACATGCCGCTGTAATGTGACATCTTTGGGGTTTTTGCGTATGCTGGTCTGATAGCCTGCAGAATCGCAACGGTGAAGGGCCCAGGTCTGGAAGTGAAAAGCGGATTTTGAGTTGGCGCTGGGGCGCCCGACTCCGCCCGGATTAATCTCTGCTCCAATTGTTACATCCTTTCCAGTATCTGGGCGGTTGCATTGCCGGCGGAACCAGCTTGGATATTCAGCTGGACCTGTCTGCGCCTTGGCGCAGGCAGATTGCCTTCAGTCCTCGCCCTAGCTTCCGAGCGGTTGGTGTGCGGCAGTGATTCCGCCTCCTGCTCCAACATTAGTTGGGGTATGGGTGGTGGTCCCATCCCAAATAGTTCAGGTGGGTCCAGCGGTACCTGTATCTGTATGACTGGTCCTGGTATCAATGTTCCAGTGTTGGGCCGACTACGCCTGGTGCTGCGTGATTGCTCGCTCTGCGCTGGATTGGCGGTGGCCTCCAGCGTCCTCTTTAGTTCATCAAAACGTGACATCAGCGTAGCCACTTGTCTTTGGGCCTCGGCCTTTTCTCTGCGCTCCTCTTCACGCTCTCTGTTTGCCTTGTGAAGGTCCGCCAGTGCCAGCTCGTACATAGTGGTGAGATTTTGGCCCGGTGGGCGGCTGCTGCTTGGATTTGCCTCACCGCCGGGGCCCAAAGACAAGTGGTAGGAGTTAACCGCGCATTATTCACAACCCCAGCCAACAACCCCGGCGGTGAGGCAAATCCAAGCAGCAGCCGCCCGCCGGGCCAAGATCTCACCGCTATGTATGAGCTGGCGCTGGCGGACCTTCATAAGGCAAACAGAGAGCGTGAGGAGGAGCGCAAGGAAAAGGCTGAGGCCCAAAGGCAGGTGGCTACGCTCATGGCACGTTTTGAGGAACTGAAGAGGACGCTGGAGGCCACCGCCCGCCCAGCACAGAGCGAACAGTCACGTAGCACCAGGCGTAGTCGACTCGGCACTGGCACATTGGTACCGGGGCCAGTCATACAGATGCAGGTACCGCTGGACCCACCTGAGTTATTAGGGATGGGACCACCGCCCATACCCCAACTAATGTTAGAGTAGGAGGCGGAATCACTACCGCGCACCAACCGCTCGGAGGCTAGGGCGAGGACTGAAGGCAATCCGCCTGCGCCAAGGCGCAGGCAGGACCAGCGGATTATCCAAGGTGGCTCCGCCGGTGATGCAACCGCCCAAATACTGGAAAGGATGCAACAGCTGGAGCAGAGATTGATCCGGGCAGAGTCGGGCGCCCCAGCGCCAACTCAGAATCCACTTTTCGCTTCCAGACCTGGGCCCTTCACCGCTGAAATTCTGTAGGCTATCAGACCAGCGTATGCAAAGACCCCTAAGATGTCACACTATAGCGGCATGTCTGACCCCTTCGTCCATATGGACACCTTCTAGAAGGTCACCAACAATAAGGGATTTGACGACGCCACCCTGTGCCACTTGTTTAGCAAAACGTTGGATGGTGAGGCAATGAACTGGTTCTTCGAGTGTCCGCCGGGGTCCATCAGCTCATTCCATGCACTATCACACGCCTTCCTCTCTCGGTTCATCTTATTGTCCGCCAGGCATCACAACACAAGTCAGCTGTTCAGCGTCAAGCAGGGGGAGGATGAATCACTGAAGGCATTCGTCACAAGGTGGCGAGCGGCAGCGTCTCAATGCCGCGACTTAGATAAAACAATGGCATCGGCGACCTTCAAGCAGGGACTTCTCAAGGGGCCATTCCTCTATCACCTCAACTATAATCACCCAAATGCGGCGTATGACCACGTCATGAGTGAGGCGGTCATCCACGCCCAGGCGGAATTCATTACATATGGAGAAACCCCACCGCCACCAGCAACGCCAACAAAGTCAACACAGCCATCCCCCAGTCATCAGGAAACCACTAACAAGACCCCTTCAGCGCCTCCAACTGACAAGAAGAGGGAGTGGCAGCAGGGCCACCACCAGAACAAGCGGCAGAGGGACCAGCACTACAACAAGGGCAACCGCCCAACCCATGGGGATAACCGCAATAAGCAGGCGGAGTCCTCTCAGCGGTATGCAGTGTTTACTGTCCTCACAGCCTCGTATGAGGAGATATACAATCAATGCAAGGATCAGATCCCACCGCCACCCCCGCCAAGGTACCCAAAAACGGGTAAACCCAGGAACACCGGCAAGTGGTGCAAATACCACGAGGACAGCGGTCACAACACCAATAGCTGCAATGCTCTCAAAACGGCCATTGAGACTTTGTACCGTGACGGCAAGATGGAGCAGTTCAAGGTGCGCCAACCACCACCAGTAATTGCCAACGTTGAGACCTTGGGCCGCATCAACACCATCGATGGCGGTGCTCCAATCACCAGCATGTCTCACAGGGCAAGAAAGCGCTATGCACGCGCTAATCATCCAAAGGAGGTCTGCAACATCCGCTACGAGAGGTCCGCCAAGCTCCAAAAATCAGGTTGGGAACCTATTACCTTCTTAGAGGAGGAGGAGCGTGGAGTGCATTTACCCCACAACGACCCATTCTTGGTCGACACCATTCTTGGCAAATTCTCAGTGGGGAGAATCTTGGTGGACAGCGGGTCCGCTGTCAACGTCATCTTCAGCGGGTGCTACAACCACCTCAAGCGGAACAAGAAGCTACTCCAGGATCACGAGCCACTGCTCAGCTTCTCCGGCGACGTCACACAACCGCTGGGGTCGGATTACATGCGACTGGTTATTGGCACTAGTCCATGCATGGCGGAGGTGCATACGGAATTCATAATTGTCGATTGCTTCAGTTCGTATAACGCCATCATTGGGCGCCCGGCACTCAACAAGCTCAAGTGCATCATCGCCGGATACATGCTTCTCATGAAATTCCCCACGCCCAACGGCACGGGCTCTGTGAGGGGAAGTCAGCAATTGGCACGAGAATGCTATTCAACGACTATAGCGCGGTCAGCACGCCGCCATGAAATCCTGACGGTGGGTAATCAAGAACCGCCACCAAACATCTTTGAGGATCCTAGAGATGAGGAGAAGAAGTATGTAAAGAAGGAGCCGATCAACTCGGAGACGTCGTTGAAAGTTGTCTGCATCTCGGATGAGCACCCTCAGCGGACGGTCCGCATAGGCGCCCAGCTAGACCCAGAGGTAGCGGCGGAGCTCACTCAATTCATGCGTGACAATGCTGCCGTCTTTGCGTGGTCATACGCGGACATGCCAGGTATCTCTCCTGATATAATCACACACAAGTTGACCATCAAACCATCTTTTTATCCCATCAAACAGAAGCGGAGGGCCTTTGATGAGGAAAAATACCGGGCAATTGGAGAGAAGGTTGCCAAGCTCCAGGGCATTGGGTTCATCCGCCAAGTCATCTACCCCCAGTGGATTTCTAACTTGGTCATGGTCAAGAAGCCCAGCAGAAAGTGGAGGATGTGTGTCGACTTCAAAAATCTCAACAAGGCATGCCCAAAAGATAGTTTCCCGCTACCTCGTATCGATCAGCTAGTCGATGCAACCGCCGGACATGAGCTCCTCAGCATGATGGACGCTTTCTCCGGATATAATCAGATCAGGATGCACCCCGGCGACCAGGAGTGCACCACCTTCACCACCGACAAAGGCCTCTACTGCTACAATGTCATGCCTTTCGGTCTGAAGAACGCCGGTGCAACTTATCAGCGGTTGATGAACGCCATGTTCGCTGAGCATCTGGGAAAAATCATCGAGGTTTACGTGGACGACATGCTAGTTAAGAGCATAAAGGCCAGCGGACATGTGGCAAACCTCAAGATCATAGTAACCATTCTCCTGGCCTATGGTATGCGCCTCAACCCAGAAAAATGTTTCTTTGGAGTCACCGCCAGCAAATTTCTGGGTTACATCGTCAGCGAGCGAGGCATCGAGGCTAACCCGGACAAGGTACAGGCCATCCTTGACCTGGCGGACCCCGAGTATAAGGTGGACGTCCAATGCCTCCAGGGCAAGTTAACCCCCTTTCTCGATTCATCTCCAGACTCACTGATAAGTGTGCCCCATTTTTCAAGCTCCTCAAAACGACTCACAAGAAAATCATCAACTGGAACCCAGAATGTCAAGTGGCATTCCAGGGCCTGAAGGAATACCTAGCGGCAGTCCCTCTCCTTTCTGTCCCTGTGCAAGGAGAGACACTGTTCATCTACCTAGCGGTATCAGTATCAGCGGTAAGCTGCGCCATTGTCCGGCGGGAAGGCCCGGATGAGCTCCCAGTGTATTACGCCGGCAGAGGCATGAACGGAGCAGAAACAAGGTATCCTCCCTTGGAGCAACTAGCCCTCGCACTCATCGTTGCCGCCAGGCGCCTCCGCCAATACTTTCAGGCTCACACAATCCATGTGTTAACCAATCAACCGCTGAGGCAAGTGATGCAGAACCCTGAACACTCGGGGCGCCTCAGCAAGTGGGCCATTGAACTCAGTGAGTTCGATATTGATTACAAGCCAAGTGCCGCCATCAAGGGCCAGGCAGTGGCAGACTTCATCGCTGAGCTCACCGAGCGTCAGCCAGAGCCTGGAGCGGAAGTAATAACCGCTGAAGAAACGGCTCCGCTGCACTCAGACTAGAACCTGCATGTGGACGGCTCCGCCAGCGCCAAGGCCAGCGGCGCCGGAGTCATCTTAACAGGACCCGGGGGACTAAACGCAGAGTACGCGTTGAAATTCAACTTCAAAGCTTCAAACAATATGGCGGAGTACGAAGCACTCATCGCCGGCCTGCTACTTGCCATCGACTCAGGGGCTGACAGCATCAACATATTCAGCGACTCTCAATTAGTCGTTAACCAGGTCAACGACAGCTTCCAAGCCAAGGACCAGCAGTTAGCAGCATATTTGGGGTACGTCAAGACGCTGCTCAAAAAATTCAAATTTCACACCATCACACAAATCCCCAGGGAAAAGAACGCCAAGGCTGATTCCCTGGCAAGACTGGCAACCGCCCAGCCACATCAGAGTCCAGCGGACACAAGAGTGGAGTGCCTTGACTGGCCAAGTATCACAAAGACCCTGGCGGAAATCTTCAACATTGAAGTCAATCCCAGCTGGATGGATGAGATTATCGCATACAAGCGCAGCGGGACATTGCCGGAGGACAAGGTCCAAGCGCGACAACTCAAGCGGAGAGCAACCCGCTACAACATCCAGAATGGCAAGCTTTACCGCCAGGGATTCACCCATCCCAACCTCCGATGTCTAACCCCGGAGGAGGGAAGGGTTGTTCTAGCGGAGATCCACGGCGGGGAATGTGGAAACCACTCGGGCGCCAGATTCTTGGCCAATCGAACAATGCGACAAGGCTACTTCTGGCCCACACTTGGTGATGACGCCCGGCAGATTTCAAGGTCTTGCCACAAATGCCAACAGTTTGCAGATCTCCCACATGCACCAGCAGAACCGCTGTCAATCATCATCGCCCCATGGGTTCACTCTACGTGGGGCCTTGACTTGATGGGAAAATTCCAGACCGCCAAAGGTCAGTTCAAGTACATCATTGTTGCCATCGACTACAACAGCAAGTGGATAGAGGCGGAGCCACTGAAGGCAATAACTACCGCCAAGGTAATTCACTTCCTCTGGAAGAACATCTACTGCCTCTATGGTGTCCCACATACAATCATTACAGACAACGGCACGCAGTTCAACAACAAAGAACTCATCTCCTTTACCGCCAACCTTGGCACCAAATTGAGTTTTGCATCTGTCGCCCATCCCCAAACCAACGGCCAGGTCGAAGCAGCAAACAAGATAATCAAGAAGCTGCTAAAAAAGAAACTCGACGACGCCAAGGGTTTGTGGGCGGAGAAGCTTCCAGAAGTTCTATGGGCCATTCGGACAACCCCTACTTCCGCCACCGGTGAAACGCCTTTCTATATGATGTTCGGATCAGAGGCTGTCCTGCCTATTGAGGTCACTCAGCCTACCGCTAGGGTCGAAGGCTACTGCCCAGAGACCAACAGCGACGGCGTCAACCTGGACAAGGACCTCCTAGAAGAAAAACGACAAAAGGCCCACTTGCCCAACTTACAAAACAAGCAGCGGGTATCGCGTTTCTACAACGCCAGAGTCAAGGCTCGGAACCTCCAACTGGGGGACTGGGTAATGAAGGAAGTTATCCCACCGCCAACAAAACTCCGTCCAACTTAGGAAGGTCCATACAAAATTGTGGAAGTCGTTAGCCCAGGCACCTTCTACTTAATTGTGGAAGTCACTTGCCCTCTACAACCCTGGCGCTTCACATAGACCAGCTCGTAGAAGTGAAGCACCTCCGCCACAGTAGGCCCCTCACATCCGGACAACCGCCACAGAGAGTTTAGCGCAAGCATCAACCGCCACATGTTGGGGCAAATTTGACCGAAGGCAAGGCCAAATTCGCACACCAGGATTTGAAGATTTGGCACCAGCGGGAGTGTCACTCCTTGGCGGAATATCGCCTCATGCACGGTGGCAAACCCCTCTGGGAGAATCGACGCCTTCTCATCCGCCGTCGGCGGGCGCAGCTTCACAGAACCCGGCAACCGGAACATCCGCTTCACCCGAGTGACGGCGGCGGCATTCATCCGCCCTCCTGCCTCGTCAACGGCGGTGCCATCCTGGAGGAACCACGCTGACTCAGCGTCCTCCCCCGCTGTTTCTTCTTCCCCAGCGGAGCCGCTGGCAACGCTGTTGCTTGCCAACCGCTCGTCGCGCCTAGCTTTGGCCGCAGCGGCCTCACCCGCCCTAGAGCTCTCTGGACGTGAAGCACGACCCATGACTACTTCCCAAGGTATGGTCTGTAGCAGCTCAACCTCTAGCGGTTCTGGCAATGAGGTTCCTGCATGGGCAGACGGACGCAACGAGTCAATAAATATTTTATCCGCCGCGCTGAACGACACGTCAGACCCGGAATCCTCACTGCTTGATATCTCTATGACGTTAGCCATCCCAAACCCTAAAACCCACACCAGTTAGCACAAACACAGATCTAGCCTATTCTTACATCAGTTATAGCCAAGAACATCAGCAACAGTTTACCCAGAAAACACCAAAACAAGAACAAACAACCCCCAAACACTTAACCTAGATTCGACCATCTAGTAAATCCCGAAATCCCAACTGTGTCAAAAACACCAAAACCCATCCCCAAAACCCACTTTACATACTCAGAGCACACCAAAACAAGAACAGAACACCCCAAAATACAGAAACCCAAAAAACCGACAGAAGCAAACACACAGAAATTCAATGGAACAGGGATGAGATTCAGAGAACCCACCTCAAACGTGAAATCTTTGGTGTGATTGAAGGCGCTTGTCTTCACCGGTAAAGGCTTCGTCCCCAAGATCCGATAACTCAACAGATTTCGTTCCCCGGAGCTCTCTTCGCAAATCGCACAGAGCTTGAAGATGACGACTCAGGTTTTCAAGTTTTCACAAAGTGTCAAATCTCGCTAAAGTTCCCCCCTTTTATGTCAACATCAACGCGTTCTAAGCCGTCCTCTCAAAAACGACATCACACACCAGCCGTACACGTGTCGCAAGTCTCCACTTACTCTCCTGATTAACCGAGACGTTGCCTCGGTTACGAAATCCATAATTACTAGCATTAGGAGACAAGCCTCCGCACGCTAACCCTCTACGGGTCAGACACGTGTCAACCCCCACCAGACGAAGCGTCTGGTGGAAGTAACCACTTGGGATGAACTCACAAACCGTCCGAAGTCTCTGCTGAGCGAAACCCCGCCAGCGGAGCTTCTCCCTTGTCATCTTCCAAGTGGCGAAGTCTCCGCTGAGCAAATCCTGCCAGCGGAACTTCTCCCTTGTCATCTTCTAAGTGACGAAGTCTCCGCTGAGCGAAACCCCGCCAGCGGAGCTTCTCCCTTGTCATCTTCCAAGTGGCGAAGTCTCCGCTGAGCAAATCCTGCCAGCGGAACTTCTCCCTTGTCATCTTCTAAGTGACGAAGTCTCCGCTGAGCAAAACCCCGCCAGTGGAGCTTCTCCCTTGTCATCTTCCAAGTGGCGAAGTCTCCGCTGAGCAAATCCTGCCAGCGGAACTTCTCCCTTGTCATCTTCTAAGTGACGAAGTCTCCGCTGAGCGAAACCCCGCCAGCGGAACTTCACCCTCGCCATCTGTCCAACGGGGAACCTTCCGCTACAAAACATCTAGCGGAACCTTCTGGTCATCTTGCGAACGGCATACGATTGTTCAGAGCAACACCGCTCAATAACATACCGCTAAGCACGTCTACTGGACACTGCTTCCTGCTACAGTCAGCGGGGGGATATCCGCCAGCGGCGGATCCCGAGGCTACGCCTCACTCTGACAACGACCGCCACGCGGCGTTACGGTCAGACGGTCCCTACGGGACACGGGGACTTGTCAACAGTCTACGACGGCCCTGATCAGGCACGTTGACCCCCGTCACTCGGGTACTAAGATTGGGTTCGCTACCCAACACCCTCTGCTCCGTGCAGCTCCCCCTCAACAAACAATTCGCCGACCATCCGGAGGTTTACCTTGGCCGGGGAGTGGGGGACTCCCTGAGGGGCCTAGCAGGGGCCCACCCAAAAGGGTATAAAGCGTTTTCTCACTAAATCAATGGTTGACAACACACTGACGCTAATTATGCTCTTGCAAGTCTAGCGGAAGAAAACGCTTCAAACCGCCGAACAACTCCCCAACCAAGATTGCCCTCCTTGACTGGGGACTTGGGGGACTTGTACATACATGTACATTTGCAAGCATAATTAGCTATAATGGGCCACGCTTATTGTACCGCCAAAGGTACTAATTCCAACCAAAGGAATGACATACAGGTACACCGCTAGGCGGGCTACAACCTCAGCGTCGGATCACCCCCAGATCACCGCCGACGCGCCGCGCCAAGATAACATCAGAAGCTTCTGAAGCTGGGAACTGAAGCACATCAGTCCCACATCGAAAACAAGGAGGAGGTCAACCTCCTCCTCACTTATAAAAGGTTCTCTCTTCTCTCCTCATTAATTACGCATTCAATACTTACCTACTGTTACTTTGTCAACATAAATACATTGACTAACTTAGACATCGGAGAGTCGAAGACCGCCCAGCGCGGTCTCCCTCTGACGCCCTTTGTATTTTACTTGACAGGTAGCGGAAGCTTTGAGAACGTTACAAGTATCGATCCGCCCACCGGATCAGCGTTAACAAAGGTTTAGCTACCGCCGAACTTTTAGACATTAACACAAATCAAAACCCGAACTTCCCTAAACTTTGGAAATTCATATCATTCTCAAAATGTGCACCAATCAATACAAAGTTCATATCTACACACTTGTAACGATATGCTCGACCCAACAAACCAAAATAGGATGCCGGGGACGGCCGGACGAGCCCTCATGTGCCGCTTCCAACCCCAAATTGTGTCACTAAATTCATCAACATGATCATCTCATCATTCCCAACAACTTTCTCAACCATGACAAAGCTCAATTTCAAGTCTAATTATCGGAAATTACCTCGAAACCTCTAGATTCTTCTCGCTGTTGATTCACCATCCTCTGGAAAAACTAGAGCTACCCACTAGTTGGGTTCGAACCACAAAGAAGAGAGCTTCAAGATGTGGGTAGTGGCGTGGCTTGGGGTGGGGTGGCCGGGAAAAGGAGATTTTGCCAGAAAGCCGAAAACGACATTGCCGAAAAACTTGCCTGCTGCCCCTTCTACCGCCACAATCGCCATACGCTACCACCACAGGGAGGAAGAGGAAGTTGAGGCGGTCCAAATGGGACCCGTTTCACTGCCGGAGGTGGCCTGAATTGGTGCCGGAGAGGTTGAGAAGTTCGACGGCGATTTCTCTTTCTCCGAGCTCTCTCTCTCTCTCTCTTTCTCTCCCTTCGATTTCCCAAGATGGAAATCACCCAAAATAGTAAGTTTCCCCTTCAAGAAACACCCCAATATACTATAATGACCTCCCAAAATTATAAAATTGCCACTATGTTTAAACCCTTATAACTTCTTCGTTACAACTCCGATTTTAAGGTACCACGTGTCCACGAACTTGGTTTATCATGCTCTACAAATTTCTGGAAGGTCGTTTCATCAAATACTAAGACGAAGAAAAAGTCAACTCTTGAAACCCCTAAAAAGTCCGAAACGAAGGTAAAAAGTAAAGATGACTATCATTTATTGTCCAAATGACTAGTAAATGGGTAAGTTTAGGTACGGGGCATAACATTAGGACCATGGACTTAGCTAATTTTTAAGACCAAAGATGTCTTATCTTCATGACTTCTTGAACTATTCATCCATTCTCCCTTCCCTTTAGCTCTGTATTCTCTCTACAACTCCACCTCCCTTAAATCCAAACACCAAACTCCATCTATACTATTTCCACCACCCATCAATTCCACAACTACATCAACACTACAAACCATCACTAGCTACTCTAGGATTCATCATCTCTACAACATTAAGGAGCTTGAGGAGTAAGGAGGATGAGACAACCACCACAACATCACACCATGACATGGGAGACCCATCTCCACCACCACCATTATCAATAGTCACTTCTCTGTCTCTATCTCTCTGTCTCTGTCTGTCTGTCTGTCTGTCTGTCTGTCTGTCTCTCTCTCTCTCTCTCTCTCTCTCTCTCTCTCTCTCTCTCTCTCTCTCTCTCTCTCTCTCTCTCTCTAATTACTTGATATATTGTATTATGTTAAAGTTTGTGTATCTAGTTATGAGTGAGTAGTAAACTTGTTGGAGCTAGAGTAGTTGAAAACCCAAACCAATCTTGTGGCATATTGGTGTAAATATATACTATGTTTGATGCAATTTTCCTTTATCACCTTCACATGCTAAATCAAAATTTGAATGCATTGACTTAGACCAAATCAATTTGAGTCAATGTGTTTGCCATGACATAAAGTTTTGGTAAGAAATTGATTACCTTTAGAAAAAAGGAAGCATGAAATCACACCAAGTATGCATGTGAGTGTAGTGAGTTAAAATCACTTAGAACTAAGATTGGTTTGCTTACTTAGTTATCTAAACTCTAATCTTTATGCATTTAGGAACAATGAATTGAGACTTAACTAGTAATATGATTTATTCTTAGGTAGTTAATTCTAGACTGACCCAGTTGGAATTGATAAAATCAAAGGATCGGAGTTTAGGCCTTAGTAATCTTATCTGGATGCTAAGAGGGTAATTGGGTATTTGAGATTGCATCACGTGTAGTTTGAACATCAATGCATGCAAGAGAGGCTATGGTGGATAACCTAAGCTCTAACTTCCATTTATTTCATAACTACATGTTTAACTTAGCTTAGTTTACATTATTTGTTGGGCTAAATACTGGTTACTACCCTGTGGTTTAGGTCCAAAATCAATTCAGTCTCTGGACTTCTAATTTCATCAAAAACACCCCTGCACTTTCAATTTTGATCTAATATATAGGTCCAATTTATTAATATTCTGTTATGGGTTCAAGTTATAGTTGGATTATTTGTTGAAAAACTATTTATTTTTAATAGTAGGACTCACTCCTAAATTGACTATGCAGGCCACCTCGACATCACATCATAAAACATAGGTCATATATGAGCCACGTTAAGAAGTTAAATAACTCAATTGTCGGAAAACTAACAAATTGGACCTATTAGATCAAAATTGAAAGTGCAGGGGTGTTTTTGATGAAATTAGAAGTTCAGGGACTGAATTGATTTTGGACCCAAACTACAGGGTAGTAATCTGTATTTAACCCTTATTTGTTCTAGTTGTTTCAATTTGAATCACAATGTGAGATCCCGAATTTTGTAGTTGGTTAAATTTTCAATTTAAGGTTGGAAGTGAAAGTAGAGGTAGCCACGAGTTCGCAGCATTTTTCGGTGAATTTTTCAAGTTCCCGAGCTATTTTTAAGGAATTTTTGAAATTTAAATTGGAATAAAATAGTTTGGTTACATGGCGAGTTCTGATTGGCTAGTGGGTAACAGATGACATGTTGGCAATTTGGCAGCTGATGATGATGTCATCAAAGTGGTTAGTCATTCGCCATTTGTCATGTGGTGGTATATGCTTGAAAAATGGCATAAGCATGATGGTGGATGGTTTTGGTTTTGACAAGTGGCCCATTTCCATTGGCTGTCTTTTCCTCATAAATAGGGACCAGCCCCCTTCTCCGTACTGTTTTCCCATTTTTTTCCCGAGAGTTCTCCCTCTCCATATTTTCTCTCTCTAGCTTTCTCTCACTAAAATTTTTGTAGATCATAATTTTTTATCAGTAATTCCGATTCAGGATCCGCGAAAGGCTACGGATTCGTCTTGATTTCCTCTTTCTATCCATGGAGGTTTGAGTTAGATCCAACGGTGTTTTCTAGAAGGCTCTTTTTAGGAGGCTCAGTTTACGATCGGTATTCTGGGAGGCGATTCGTATTATCAAGGTGAGTGGGTTGTGTAATATGTTTCAAATATTCTTATTTGTTTAAAAATTGTGAAAAAGCATGATTTTAGCTATTACGAAATATCTCTCTATTTTCAAGTCAAGGTTCTAAAAATCGCTAGGCGTTAGTCGGGCGGTGGCCAAGGGACTAGCGCTTAGGCGCCTAGGCGGACGCCAAGTCGATGCCTAGGCGGTTTTAATTTTTTCAATTTTTATTTAATTTTTATTAAATAAAATTATATTATACAAATAAGAATATGAAAAGTAATAAAATTAATTGAGGTTTCATGGTATTGATAATGATATTCTCAAAAAAAGAAAATGATCTTGGTAATGAGAATTTGAGACCTGGTCAAAAGCTATTAAATATTCAATCCTAACCCTTGATTAATGGTCATAAGAAACAAAAGAGGAGACATAATGACAGCAGAATTGGGAACAACTAGGCCAAGACCTTTTCACTCACACCACAAACAAAAAATATTCTCATTAATTCCATCTCTCTCATCGATCTTCTTCTTCATTCGATGGCTGCTCTCAAAACCACTGGAGGCAATATTACAAGAAAGCAACTAGCGATGCCCGGAAGTTGGCTCCGACTACCAGAGGAGTGAAGAAGATGGAGCGGTCGATTTTGGGGATCAAACGTCGCTGTCGAAGTAGATGTCAGATGAGGAGGGGAGGGAGAGGGAGTAGAGTTCGGATTGAGTGAGGAGGTGGAGTTCGACGACGGGACAGAGTCGAGGTGGAGGTGGTGGTGGTCGACGGTGGCCATGGCATTGAAATAAGAGTGATTTAGGAGAAACAGATCGATTAGGCACCTACTCCGCCCAGAAGATTAGGCTGACTAATCACCGCCCAGGCCAACTAATCGGCCGCCCAAATCCCAACCCACCTACCTCACCGAGTTGGTGTTAATCGGGGCGGTCAGCCGCCGCCCAGCGCCTAGGCGGCCTGGGCGGCCGCGTTTTAGAACACTGTTTCAAGTAAAGCATGTCTATTTGCGAAATATGCGGAGTTTATATATATTATGTGCTGGGGATATTGTTTGGCTAGTCATGGAACATGTGAACTTCTTCATTGATTATGCCGAGGTAAGGATGTGTCACATAGTGGTATAGGGTTAGAGAAAGCCATTAGAGTTCCCGTGAGGTACACTAAATTGAAGGATAACCAATAAGAATGGATGATGTGTTGTGATGAATTGCTATGAATTGTTGTGTATACGATATACTATTTTCTAGCATGTGTAAAATGACTTGGCTTTATTGGCATATTACATGATCTGCTCACTGAGCGAGTGGTTTTGCTCACTCACCCATCTCTAATCCATTTTGCAGAGAAGTACTTAGATTCTGACGAGCCGAAGTGGGTTGGACGAGCCTAGAACGAAGAGCCTAGAAGGAAGAACTTATTTACATTCTGCTTTGTAACACTCACACCTGGATTAGGCGTTAGGTGCTTAAAATCCACTGACACTTGTCCGGGGAGTGACGCACAAAAATTTCCAACATCAAAATCAATCCACCACACACCATCTTGCACATACTCACCATGAACTTTGGTTCACCTGCGAGCCTTTTGTTTGTGATGTGTACATACATTCTTCTAGCATTTTCTAGGTTTTTCCCTAGCTAGGGAATGTTTTGCCAATCTTCGTGGGTTTGACATCTTTACTTATTAATCCCCTATTCTATAACTTGTACCTCCTGCACTTGAGGGTGGCTTTAATGCTAACAGTTAGAATACTTAGAAATAGCGGAGACTCCTGTTATTATTTAGAACGTTCTCTCCACTGTAATCTGAGATTTAGACACTATGTCCACCGCATTGTATTATGTAGTTTTATTAATTAAGGCTTGAAAACAGTCATATCGGCCCTTACTTTCAAAATTATTTTAGTCAGGTGACAAATAAGATGCCTGCCTGTCATGCTCTAACATCGAAAGTGAACGAATACAAGTTTCTAAAGGCCCGATCTTAAAAAAAATAAAAAATAAAAATAAAATAATAATAAAATTGATTTTGGATTTTGAGAATCTTTCCAATACATCATTTGAGCTTCCAATAATTTTAAATTCTCTGATTGATCGAATCCTTGAATCGAAGTTTTCAAGTCCCTCTACGATTTTTCACTTTCGCTTTTGCAAATTTTGGAGACGTCACAAACAGTACTCTCTTGTTCTCGGGGTTCACCCGTGATTTGCTAGCATGGGTAGTTGTTTACCTACGGAGGTAAGGAAAAGTACAATGGATCATGTCTAAGGAAAAAATATATTTGCATGGACCATTTGTTAACCAGAAACAGGAAAAGCTCCTTAATTTCAAGTTAGTAATGCACCTGGGTAGACTTGGAAATGGCTTTTGGCTACTCTGCATCCACACTCCGAATTTTATTACATACAGACATACTAGTTGTGGTTCTTTTATAATCTATGATTGTAAGTCTGTCACTATCTATGATTGCTTTCAAAGCAATTGTGTGTACACTGTACAGTAATAAAAGCAATTAATTAACTGGATGAAAAACGTCTTACGAAATCACCCATTATGTAACTGGAATGTTTTGATCAGTTCAACTCACAAACCACTAGTTGTTATGTAATTCTAGTTGCTATATAATGGAAAGACAGAAGTACAACAACACATGGTAACTCTTCAATGAACTTAAGCTTCTTGCGGAAACATGCATTCATTCTTGTTCAATTTGAAGTAGAGGCAAAGGGATAAGGAGGCATGGTTAGATTGTCACCTTCTCTCTCCAACATTTGAACTACAATGTTCATGGATGGGCGATCTACCGGATGCCATTGAATGCACCATAGGCCAACGATTGCAAGTTTTCGAGCAACTTTAACATCTCCATCGTCCTCAATATGGATTCGTAGATCGCTCCCATGTTCTAAAAGGTTATAAATCCATTCTGGGAAATAGATATGGCTGGTGGAGTCCTCCATAACTTTAAAATTTTTCTTTCCCCCAACCATTTCAAGCAGCAAGACTCCAAAACTATATACATCTGACTTATAGGATACATTTCCGAAGTTCCTAGAGAACACTTCTGGTGCAATGTATCCCATGGTCCCCCTAGCTGTAGTCATGGATATTGCACTCTGATCCTTAGAGCACAACTTGGCTAGACCAAAATCAGAAACTTTTGGAGTGAAATCCTGGTCTAGCAAAATGTTATTAGGTTTGATATCAAAATGGAGGATTCTCTGGTCACACCCTTGGTGAAGATATTCGATTCCTTTAGCTATACCTAAAGCAATATTTTGCAACTTTTCCCAACCAAGAAATGAGTTCTTATCATCTGCAGATGACAAGAAATTCTGCAATGAACCATTTGGTAAGTACTCATAAATAAGAGCTCTTACAAATCCATCAGCACAAAAGCCAACCAAGCGAACCACATTGACATGGTGGATGAGACCCATTGTTCCCACTTCATTAATGAAATCTTCCCCCTTTTCATTTGAATTGTCAAGGATTTTCACCGCAACAAGCAATTCAGAGGAAAGCTTTCCTTTGTACACGGTTCCATAAGCTCCTTGGCCCAACTTGTCAGCAAATTGATTTGTTATCCTCCTAATATCATCATAAGCATATCTACTTGGTTTAAGAGCTCTATAATCATCCAAAAACTTTTCAATTCTCAATTGATTTTCTTCTTCTATTTTCTTAGAACTGTACACATAGTACATTAAGGTCGCCGCTCCTATGAGGACTGTAACAAGTGCACAAATACCTGCAGATATGTATGACATTCTACATTAAGATTGACATGCATTTTCTACAGAACAAATTAATACGAATAGACTCCAGTAGACACCAGTTCTGAAGATAAATAAATAAAGCTTCCAAAGACATACCTAATATCTCTAAGATTTGTCTTCCACGATTAGGACCTGTAAAATCAATGAAATTCAGAGTAATTGATTAATCCCATATAAAATATTTTTCCAACTTATTGGTTATGTACGAGTATAAAGGGGTAGCTAGCTTGTTAAGACACACATGATTGAAGTACCTTTTGGCACATCTAAACATTGAGTTTCTTCAGTGGTTTGGTCATCTGCAACTTGATTCAGCAATCCACATGTCTTGCCCGTCTCTTCACAACGTTGACACGATGGTCTGGACCATTTGAGCTTCACAGGCTGCATCCAAACAGATGGTACTGACATGTAGTCTTCCACCTTGGTACACGACACCAGATTGGGCATGTATTTAAGTTCTGCACATCCATCCTGAAGAGCATACATCTTGCTGCTGTGATTGCCAAGGCAAGGGCTCAGTTTCGTCAGTGTACAAAAGGATGGATACCGTTCTCTTTCATCTGACGGTGGACAACTGAATATGGTATAATTAGTTTTGTGTTGGGCGTCTGAGTATTTGAATGGAGAAGAACCGAGCTCGAAGATCTGCATAGGAATACAAATATCATCGAAATACTTGATATCATCATACTGATTATAAAGATATATTTCAATTTCCTGAGCTGCGTAATCGATCCTTTTAACAAAGAAGTTGTCTGCTGATGATGGGGTGATCTGGAGCACAGTCTCCTTGTCCTTGTTGCATGACAGATCAAAGCCTGGGTAACCGCAATGGAGTGGCTGCATTCCTTTTAGTCGAAATGGGAATCGGATCGCAGGGCCATGGTCTTTACATCGAGCCTCTGTGCAATTTTCGGGGCCTACGGATCCGCCATGCACGACAATATCTACATCTAGAACTGTGACTAAGAGCACCCAACTGCATAACAAATTGAGAAGCATTTTCTGCATTTGTAATATTGAAAGATGTTAGCTGAAGTGGATATACATAATTACATATACACAGCAGCTTGGCTTCCTGTTATTTTGATTAATTGTATACATCTATTTTATATATATAAATCACACTATCTGGATGCCGTAGCTTGACTTGTCTAGGTAACCGAAGAACTTGTGGCTAGTCATAAAGCCACAATCTCTGGGCTGTGCAGATGGAGACTGAATATCTAAGTTAGTCTACAATTTGAATGGTCAGCAATATTTTGACTAGTCTGCAATATTTCGTGTGATATTGTTCCAGTATACCATTGACTTTTGGCAAGTTCGCGTTGTGTAGATGACTTTGCTTGTGCAGTCGCCATAATGGAAAGAGTCTCCGAGGTGAGACATCCTTACCAGCTCATCAGGTGAATCGCATCCGAGACACATAATCCCAACAAGCTCTCAACTCAGGAAAGCTGAACGACCTTTCTATTAATCGACTGCAGATTAAATAGCCATTTCTATGCACCCTTATCATCTCTGTTTCATATGGCCTCATTCTTGCTCAACATGTCTAGAGGAAGTCTCCTTCTTGCTTCTTACACCATCCTCCTCCTCCTTCCTTTTACAGTTATTTCACAAACCTCGGATCCCGAAAATCCTTTAGATATCTGTACCTCTTCTTGCGGAGATATTAACATAAGCTATCCATTTCGACTGAAAGGAGACCCTCAAAACTGTGGAAACACAATGTTTGAGCTATCTTGTGAGGAAAATAGTACTGCTGCAGTACTATACTTGGAATCAGAAAAGTATTATGTCAAGTCAATCCATTACAATAACTTCACAATCCGAGTTGTGGATTCTGGTATTCAGAAGAAGAACAACTACTGCTCCACCCCACTTTATTCTATAACCGACGACAACATTACTCATTTACAATCTTACAGCATCTCTTCTTGGTTCACTCCTGATATGGAACCAGTGCCTATAATACTTGTGACCTGCGCAACTCCAATGAATTCCACTCTCTTTATCGAAACAGCTTCATGCCTCAACACCACCACATCCTATCCTTCCAAATATTCTTATTTCATGGTTGGCTCCGTAACTTCCTTTGATTTGGGGAGAACCTGCGAAATCACACAAATGCTTTTAACATCCCCACCAACCAACAGCAACATGATGTCATGTGAAAGCGTATGTGATGAACTAGCGAATGGTTTTTGAACTATCATGGTTTACTTATGGATGTGGAAAATGCAAAACTGGTGAGGCGTGTGACATTTCGTTGGACGACCTCAACAACAACAGAATAGAGCTCAAGAATATCAAGTGCAGTGGGTATTCGACAGGTGTGGTACTTTGATACGGATCTTTTTTTCCTTGGTTTCCATGTCCAGTGCAAAATGCCATACGTATGTTTGATTTGATTTCACTAGTCAACTTCCATCTGCTAATCCCAATTAGTTTCTCCATCTATTTAGGAGAACGCTGGTATGACCCGATAAGAAAGAAGTTTGAAGGCAAGTGCTCTTTTACTCTGTTTTTCTTTATGTAACAAGTGGTTTTTGTAAGATCAAATATGGACATAACACATATCATCATAAAGTAATTGATGATTAGCTTAATATCAATCCTAGTTTAACATGGATACAAACAGTAAATCAATACTAGTAACTTAATGAATAGTGTATCAATTCATTAAGGATAGTAATCCATTGCTTAGTCGACAAGAAAGGCTACAAGTTGTGATACATTAGGAATCTAAGAGTGAAACCTAAACCGACAAGGAATGCTTAATGGGAAGCTTCTTGAGGTTTAAGTCTCATATATATACAGATGAATTGGTCCCTGATTACTACCACGACTATTGCATATTGTTCTGTCCATTGAGAAGCAAGTTGGTAAGTAACAGAAGACCATATTCAGTGATCGTGTTTAGCAGCTGCATGAGATGGAATCCATGACAGTGATTGCTGAAGGTAAGCCTTAATCCTATTATGATTGTTGTGCATATGTTGTGAGCATGTAACTATGGTTTTACAATTGGTATCAGAGCATAGGCTCACAAATATGAAAAATCGTTTTAGGGTTTTGAAAAACAAACATAAAATTTTTTAAGAGTTTTTTGCTTTACGGGTCAAGTAATTGATCAGGTTACTGACCAAGTCACTGGTCATGTAACTGGTCAGGTATCTGACCAAGTAAGTAACTGACCAGGTAACTGACCAAGTAACTGGTCAGGTACCTGATCAAGGTAAGTTACTTAAGTCGACTGCTGCATCTGGTTAATTATAAAATTCACGCTTCCGCTATGATTTTTTAGCAGCAAATTGGGGAAAAAGCAAAAACAGGTTTTTCTGTGAAAATTGTTTTCGATTCATAGCATGATAATTAAGTTTTGATTGTGCTCAAGAACCCTAGTTGCATTCCCGGCGTGCGTTAGGCTAGAGTAGATGGTGACCGGATGAAATTTACAATTTCTTGATTATTCTGTGGTTTCTTGGAATCGAATCAATTTTGGTTATACTTGAATATGCATGTTGAATTGATTGATGATATGGTATTGTATCTGTGATTGTGTAAAATTGTATGAAGAACAGAAATCTCCCAGATTTTGTTTACACGTTAAAGTTGACAGATACAAGAGCTTAATTTTCTTACAAGGATGAATCTGGATAGAATGTAAAGTAAAAGAGCTCATATGTTTTGTGGTTTTCTGTTGGCATAAGTGATTATGATGCACAAAGCATCCTTCATTGATGTTGGCAGAAAACATTGATCAGGTACGTGTAACTGGTCAAGTAACTGACCAAGCAACTAACCAAGTAACTGTACCTGATCGAGTAACAAAACTGAAATTGTGTTTTGTGTTTTAAAACTATGCTTCAGTTTTATCTTCCAAAGAAGTGGTTAAGTATGGTTTTAGAATACAAAACAGCAGTATGCATGCTTGATGAAAATAAATACGGATACTTAGAAATTTTTCTTCTGTCTAAAGATGTGGATAAATTTCTTTGAATAACTTGTTTTCATTGAACATGGCATATTGATAAAGAACTCCAGGATATTAAGTTTCTGCTCAAAAGTGATGCTTAATATTGTTTTTGTTATGGACTGACATGAATGCAAGTATGGTGTTTAGGTTTTCTGTATGTTCTTGTTTTGGTTACTTAAAGCTAAATAAAACACAGAAAACTTAAACATATTTTCTTTACAAACTGAGAACTCACTCGAATTTTTGTTTTGCTCCTTAGGTAACTCTTACATGAACTTGAACAGTGTCTTGATGTTAACTGGAACCAACTATAGAGCTTGGCTAGACTCTGTGGAAAATTATATGGGAATGCATGAGAACATAGACTACTGCTTTACTGAGGATAAGCCTGAAGAGTTAAATGAAAAGAGCACCAAGAAAGATACTGACCTTTACAAGAAGTGGCATAGATCCAATAGAATGGCTAAGAACCTCATCAGAACATCTATGTCTAAGACTGTCAGGGGAAGTATAGAAGAGCCTGAGCTAGCATCAGATTTTCTGGAACTCATAGGTGCTAAGTTTAAAGAAAGTGAAAAAGCAGAAGCAGCTAGGCTAACCAAGGAGTTTCATGATTTGAAGTACATGGGTTCAGGGGGAGTTAGAGAACATATTATGAAGATGATCAATATAAATGGCAGACTCAGGGAACTCTTAATGGGGGTTAGGGATGAGCAAGTAGTGCATTATGCACTACATTCCTTGCCTAACAGTTTTAGTCATCTTAGGACCAGTTACAACTCTCAAAAGGGAAACTGGACTCTAGATGAACTTATATCCATCTGTGTGGATGAGGAATCTAGGATCAAGGAAGAAAAGGAACCTGCTACAACCATTAACCTCGTTGAGAAGCCTAAAAGGAAAAAGCCCCAGAATAAGCTCAAGCCTACCAAAGCATAACTAAGAGTTCAACAGCTGTAGTGGCCAAGGAAAACAAGCCATTCAGGTTCAAGTGCTACTTTGCAAAAGAGTAGGACACATGAAAAAGGACTGCACTGGCTATAAGAACTGGTTAGCCAAAAAGGGTAAGATTTTTTCTAATACAGTTTTTTCCTTAGAAATTAATCTTATAAATGTTGAACCACAGTCTTGGTGGATAGATTCAGGCTCACATATTCATATTACTAATTCTTTTGCAGGGATTCATAAGGAGGGAGAATCCCAAAAGTGATGAAGTGACCTGTGTGTAGGAAATGGCATGAGAGTAGCAGTCAAGGCTATTGGAACCTTAAAGCTCGATTTAGGATAGGAAAATTATTAGTTCTGGACAATGTTTTTTATGTACCTTCCATGAGAAGGAATTTGGTTTCAGTTTCTCTTTTAGTAAAATCTGGTTGTAGACTTGTTATGGATAGTAATGGAATTCTTATTTCTAAAAATTCTGTTCAAATTGGTTCTGGTGTTATTATGAATGATTATTTACAGTTAAATTGTTCAATGGCTCAACAAGAAATTTTACTTGTTGAAAAATAACACTAACAGTACTAGCACTTTAACAGGTGTTAAAAGAACCAAACTAAATGAAAAGTCTGCATTTTTATGGCATAGAAGACTCGGCCATGTTTCAAAAGAGAGACTGAAAATTTTGGTGAAAAACAAAATCCTAAATGAACTTGATTTTTTCTGATCTAACAGACTGTGTTGAATGCTTTAAGGGAAAAATAACTAATACTAGAAAGAAGACTGCATATAGAAGCCAAAAATTTATTAGAACTCATACACACTGATATATGTGGACCATTTAGGCATCAAACTATCTGTGGGAATGTGTATTTTATCACATTCATTGATGACTTTTCTAGATACAGTTATATTTATCTACTTTCAGAAAAGGCACAAGCATTGAAAGCCTTTCAAATCTTTAAGTCTGAAGTAGAAAATCAACTAGAAAAGAAAATCAAAACAGTAAGATCAGATAGAGGAGGTGAGTTCTATGGACAAGTACACTGAATCCGGCCAACAAAAGGGTCCATTTGCCTTGTTTTTACAAGACAATGGAATTAAAGCTCAATATACAACACCCTATAACCCACAACAGAATGGTGTTGCAGAGAGAAAGAATAGGACTCTTTTGAACATGGTTAGATGCATGATGTGTACAACAGGTTTGCCTAAATTTCTGTGGGGTGAGGCTTTAAAAACTGCAAATTATATTTGCAACAGAACACCTAGCAAAGCCATAGAAAATACTGCTTTTGAGCTTTGGTGTGGCAGGAAACCTAGTCTTCATCACTGCCATGTTTGGGGATGCCATGCAGAAGCTAGGATTTATAATCCAAGCTTGAATAAACTTGATCCTAAGACAGTTAGTTGCTATTTTATAGGTTATCCAGATAAATCTAAAGGCTATAAATTATATTCTGCTTATCATTCACCTAGAATTTTTGAAACACATCAAGTAAAGTTTCTAAGTGAAAAAGTTCACAATACAAACCTTGAGGATTTATCCTCAGATTTTGAGGAAATTGTGTCGGATGAGAATATAAGCGTAGCATTGCCTTTAGAACAAGAAGTAACTGATCAAGTCACTGGTCGAGTAACTGACCAAGTAACTGATCACGTACCTATAACTAGTCAAGCAACTGACCATGTCACTGACCGAGTAACTGTCACTGGACAAGTCACTGACCATGTAACTGGTCAAGTATCTGACCAAGTCACTGGTCGAGTACCTGTAACTAGTCATGTCACTGACCAAGTAACTGGTCAAGTACCTGTCACTGGTCATGTCACTGACCACGTAACTGACCAAGTAACTGTCACTGGTCAGGTAACTGACCACGTAACTGACAACCCTCAGCCTAGAAGATCACAGCGAGCAAGAAAACCAACTTATGGGGGGGAAGATAGTGACTACATTGTTTATCTGCAAGAAGCAGAAATTGAAATAGATTGTGCAGAGGACAATGATCCAACTACATTTAACCAGGCCATTGAAAGTAGTGAATCTCATCAATGGCAGCTAGCAATGGAAGCAGAAATTAATTCCATGAGTCAAAATGCAGTTTGGGAATTAGTTGAACCTGACCCAAATCAGAAACCTATAGGTTGTAAATGGGTTTTCAAAACCAAAAGAGATGCAAATGGCAATGTAGAGAGACATAAAGCAAGATTAGTTGCCAAGGGTTTTACACAGAAGGAGGGCATTGACTTTACTGAGACTTTTTCTCCAGTTTCTACAAAAGACTCATTTAGAATAATCATGGCTTTAGTTGCTCACTTTGATATGGAGCTACACCAAATGGATGTTAAGACAGCCTTTTTGAATGGTGAACTAGATGAAGTGATTTATATGAAGCAGCCAGAAGGTTTTGTGCAAGCTGGAAGTGAAAACTTAGTATGCAGGTTAAGAAAATCAATTTATGGCCTTAAACAAGCTTCTAGACAGTGGTACAAGAAATTTGATTCTGTGATTTCTACTTTTGGATTTACAGAGAATCTTGTTGATGAGTGTGTTTACTTGAAGACAGTTGGGAACAATTTTATTTTCCTAGTACTTTATGTTGATGATATACTTTTGGCTAGCAGTAACATTAAACTGCTTAAAGACACCAAGAGCTTTCTGTCAAAGAATTTTGACATGAAAGACTTAGGAGAAGCATCCTATGTACTAGGCATTGAGATTAAAAGAGATAGAGCACAGAGACTACTTGGTTTGTCTCAACAGAATTATATTACCAAAGTTTTGAAGAGATTTGGTATGGAGAAGTGTGCAGCTGGAGAAGTCCCCATGTCCAAAGGAGATAAACTAACCAAGAAGCAAAGTTCCAAAAGTGATGTTGTGAAAGAAAATATGGAGTCAAAGCCTTATGCTAGACTTGTAGGAAGTCTCATGTATGCACAAGTCTGCACTAGGCCAGACTTGTCTTTTGCAGTAGGGATTTTATCAAGATTTCAGTCTAATCCAAGCCATGAACATTGGGTAGCTGGGAAGAAAGTGTTGAGATACCTGCAGAAAACTAAAAGTCACATGCTAGTTTATAGGCAAGTGGAGGATCTGAACCTCGTTGGATTTTCAGATTCTGATTTCGCAGGGAATTATCCAGACTCCAAGAAGTCAACTTGTGGATACGTGTACATGCTAGCAGGAGGTGCAGTTGCTTGGAAAACCATGAAGCAAACTCTAGTTTCAACCTCCACCATGCAAGCTGAATTTATTGCAGTATATGAAACTGTGTGTGAAGGACTTTGGATCAGGAATTTCTTGATGCAGACCAAAGTGTTAAGTCACATTGTGGCAGACACACTTGTGATTTATTGCGATAATGAAGCTGCAGTTTTCTTTAGCAAGAACAGTAAAAGATCAAATAATTCTAAGCATATTGATTTAAAGTATTACAGTGTTAGAGAAAGGGTTAAGCATGGTGAGATAGCTGTTTTGAGCATTGACACGAATTCACAGCTAGCAGACCCCTTCACCAAGGCATTGTCAGTAGCAGCATTCCAGAAGCATACAGCCAACATTGGAGTTTTAGCTAGTCTAGATGCTTAGGTTCAGTAGAGAGTTAATCCAGTTGGAGCAATTTAAATTTCTAAGGTTTTTGAGTTCTTGTATTTTTTTAGTTGTGGTCTTTTGACTTTATTTATCACAACTTGTTTGTAATGACAGATTTTATTATTATCAATAAACTTTTGAGGTATTTCCAGTTATGATTTTGCTGCAGCTTTATTGTTTTATTTTGGAAATTATCATCTTGTTTTGAATATCATACTTGCTATCAGATGGCTTAAATCATGTGAAGCATGATGTTAAGGTTCAAGCAATATTTTTAAGCCATCAGTGTTCAGTGAATTTGCTTGAGTTTCTGGATTTAGAAACATAAAGTAGGACCTAATATATGTTTACTTGTTGATACACATTAACATATATTGTATCACTTCTGGTTGAACATATGTGGATTGCAGAAGCTTATGTTAGTGGTTTTGAAACTCTGCATTTTTGTTAAAATGTATATTGTTTCTTGCTCTGCATAAATAACTGTGATCTGACCATGTTGGAATGGATTTTCGATTTGAGTTTGTTATCTGGCGCGCACTTCAGTAAGTTAAGTAGGTTTTGATGTTCTCTGGTGCAAATCATCGAGCATGATATGTGTGAGTCCAAGGGGGAGATTGTAAGATCAAATATGGACATAACACATATCATCATAAAGTAATTGATGATTAGCTTAATATCAATCCTAGTTTAACATGGATACAAACAGTAAATCAATACTAGTAACTTAATGAATAGTGTATCAATTCATTAAGGATAGTAATCCATTGCTTAGTCGACAAGAAAGGCTACAAGTTGTGATACATTAGGAATCTAAGAGTGAAACCTAAACCGACAAGGAATGCTTTAATGGGAAGCTTCTTGAGGTTTAAGTCTCATATATATACAGATGAATTGGTCCCTGATTACTACCACGACTATTGCATATTGTTCTGTCCATTGAGAAGCAAGTTGGTAAGTAACAGAAGACCATATTCAGTGATCGTGTTTAGCAGCTGCATGAGATGGAATCCATGACAGTGATTGCTGAAGGTAAGCCTTAATCCTATTATGATTGTTGTGCATATGTTGTGAGCATGTAACTATGGTTTTACAGTTTTTCAGAACTTATTATACATCAATGTTCCGATACATTAAGTAGACTTAGTTCAATACAGAGATAGACGAATTTGATATATAAATAGAGTAGTCTTATGCTAGTTTACCAATTAATAGAGCGTGTTTACCTATGAATTAGAGTACTAGAGTAGTCTTATACTAGTTTAGCAATTAATAGAGCGTGTCTACCTATGAATTAGTGTACTTGATGTATCAATACATTGATGAAATGTAGAAAAACCTGTAATCTTTACTCTCAAAATAACCAGCTTATGGATATAAATCTAGTTAAACTTTTCTATGTCCTTGCGTTTATCATTTATATAATTCATTTTTCTCAATTGCAGGGAAACTTCTCTTATATAACTCTAAATTTCATGTTCAGCTTCTTCTAAATGCACCCGTTTATTATGGTAAGAGATGGATCTCCAAATCATTCTATTTAATCAAACATTTACATTGTCAATTGAAAATTATTAATGGTTTAATCATTGTAGGCTTATTGCAACGAATGTCTTTTTATTGATTCAATTTTTGTGAACAGCACTACTCCAAGCAGTTAAACTTGTAATTGGCCTTCCTTGTTTAACCGCATTACTAATATACAAGTGGAGAAGAAGACATTTGTCAATGTACGACGATATAGAAGACTTTCTGCAGATTTATAATAATCTCATGCCAGTGAGATACTCCTGCTCAGACATCAAGAAAATGACAAGGGATTTCAAGGACAAATTGGGTGCAGGAGGCTATGGGACAGTATACAAGGCAACGCTTCGTAGTGGTAGGCTTGTAGCCATCAAGATGCTGGGTAAGTCCGAAGCTAATGGGCAAGACTTTATCAATGAAGTTGCGACCATTGGAAGGATTCACCATGTTAATGTGGTGCAACTGATTGGATTTTCTGTTGATGGATCAAAACGTGCTCGTGTATGATTTCATGCCTAATGGGTCTCTTGACAAGTACATCTTTCTTCAACAAGGAGTGAACTCCTTAAGTTTCAAGAAGATCTTTGAAATTGCCCTTGGAGTGGCTCGTGGTATCGACTATCTGCATCGAGGGTGTGATATGCAAATTTTGCACTTCGACATCAAGCCTCATAACATTCTTCTGGACGAGAATTTCACTCCAAAGGTTTCTGATTTTGGGTTAGCAAGGTTATACCCATTGGATAATAGCATTGTGTCTTTGACCGCAGTAAGAGGCACGATAGGATACATAGCTCCCGAGCTATTCTATAAGAACATTGGAGGTGTTTCCTACAAGGCTGATGTATATAGTTTTGGAATGCTATTGATGGAAATGGCTGGGAGAAGGAAGAACCTGAATTCAGGGATAGAGCATTCAAGCCAGTTTAGTGAAAACTACTTTCCTTCATGGGTATCTAACCAATTGAATGAAGGAAAAGACATAGAGATAGAAGACGCCACTGAGGATGAAATGAAAATCATAAAGAAGATGATTGTAGTAGCATTGTGGTGCATACAAATGAAGCCTAGTGAACGCCCTTCAATGACTAAAGTAGTCCAGATGCTTGAAGGAGAATTGGAAAGCCTTCAAATACCCCCAAATACCAACTTATATCGACAACAAATGCCAGCAGAGGATATTGGAGGCACTTCAACTACAACAGGTGGATCAGAAATGACAGATTCTACAGAGATCAACTAAATTGATGGCCAATGAAAATGCAAGTTGAGCAAGGTCGTAGGTGATTATTAGAACTAAGATTACACAAAATAGGACTCAATATTACTACTCTGACAACAAATTTGTTGTCACATTTATAAATGTGTGTATGAGATACAGGTATGTATTATAGAATTTTCCTTGCAAGTTAGTTAAGTGATTTATTATTAGACATGATGTGGATGTGTAAGGGATAGATAACATCGCTATTCAGTAGGACTCATTGAACATCTTAAAGAACAGAGGAAGAGATTGGAATAATCTGTTGTGATTAGATGATTGCTTTACAGTACAAAGCCTAGATTTATACAAGGACTATAGTCTATCTAAGGTAAGAACACTAATTGATTGATTTACAGAATATATTGGATTGAAAGCAGATACAAGAAACAGATAACAATCAGTAAATCAATAGTCTTTGATTTAGGATCTGCCATTGATTCATAGAGTAATTGATATTGAAGTACCCGCAATCTGGAATATCAAGCTGGACTATCTTTCTTGGTTATCATTCCCCCGCAAGCTGAGAGGACGAGCACGGACCGGAAGCTTGGATGCAAGAAATTGGAAACGCTGAGTAGATAAACCCTTGGTGAAAATGTCAGCTGTTTGGTCATCAGTAGAAACATAGGAAACTGCCAGCTCTTGTCGAACAACCTTATCCCTCACATAATGGTAATCAACTTCTATATGTTTGGTTCTGAAATGGAAAACGGGATTGGAAGTCAAAGATATAGAGCTGACATTATCACACCAGATCCGGGGACATGAGAGAAATACATTAAGATCACGAAATAGAGATTGAAGCCAAGACAACTCAGCAGCCGTGTAGGCAAGCTGCCGGTACTCAACTTCAGCACTGGACCTGGAGACTATTTTATGTTTCTTTGAGCTCCAAGAAATCAAGTTGGGACCAAGATAAACACATAACCCACCAGTGGAATGACGATCATCCGGATCACCGGCATAATCGACATCTAAATAGGTAACTAACTTGTGAGAACCTGGCTGATAAACTAACCCATGATTAATGGTACACTTCAAATATCGTAGGATTCTCTTGACTGCCACCCAATGAACATTAGTCGGTGAGTACGTGCATGAATTGACACACTTGATTGACAGCATAGCAAATATCAGGACGAGTGAGAGTGAGGTACTGTAAATAAGCCCCAACAATACTTCGATATTCAGAAGGATCTTCTAACTGGACACCATCATAGACACTAAGCTTTTTGCCAGATAAAACAGGCGTAGGATAAGGTCTAGAATCATGTAGCTTGGTCTTTTTCAACAAATCCACAATATATTTGTGTTGTGTCAGATGCAAATGATCACCATTATAAATAGCTTTAATACCAAGAAAGTAATGAACAGAGCCCAAATCTTTCATAGAAAATAAGGAGTTGAGATTATGAATGAGGTGTGATATGTGAGAAGAGTTGTTACCCGTGATCAGTATGTCATCCACATAAATGAGAAGAATGATATAGATGCCTCTATTATTGAATGTGAACATAGAGTAGTCAGCCCGTGATTCCAGGAAGCCAAGTTCTTCTAAGTAATCCAAAAAGCACCGAAACCAAGCCCGAGGGGCCTGTTTTAAACCATATAAAGAATGGCAGAGCTTGCAGACATGTTGTGGGAATTTGGGATCGACAAAGCCAACAGGTTGCTTCATATAGACATCCTCATTGAGATAGCCATGGAGAAACGCATTTTGGACATCTAACTGTCTAATTGGCCATCGATGACTGACTGCAAGAGCAAGAACAAGGAGAATTGTGGAGTGCTTAACAACTGGACTGAATGTTTCAGTATAATCAAGGCCCTCTTGCTGATGAAAGCCATTGGCGACTAGCCTTGCCTTATATCGCTCAATACTCCCATCGGAGCGTTTCTTGATTCGGAATACCCATTTATTAGGAAGAATATTCATTGAGGAGGACGGTGGAACTAAGGACTAAGCACCTGCCTGTTGCAATGCGTTGAACTCGTGACCCATTGCTTCACGCCATTCTTGAGACTTTGCAGCTTGCGTATAACAAGTAGGCTCAAGAGGAAGAGCTAGGAGAGTACAGTGCATAGCATATCTGGGATTGGGCTTGCTAATTCCATGTTTGCTGCGAGTCACTATGCCTCCATGATTATGCACCTGTGACACCAAAGGAGAGGGTAACAATGGTGGAATCGGATTGTTAGTGGTGAGAGAGGTGGGCGAAAGGGGATCGATGTGGGACGAGGGTGAAGGAAGTGGTGATGCAGCTGTCTGTGCAGAGGAGGGCGAATTCTGAGTAGAAGGACTCTGATGTGGGAGAGAAGGGGAAATTGGAGATTGGGAGTGTGAGGAATCACCAAAATTGAGGACTTGGCGTTGTGGGTTGCGAGTATAAACCTGTAGAGACGGTGTGGGTGGTTGACGTTCATAATCTGGAGGAGGAGGAACATTTGCGGCAGAAGGTGAAGGAGAGTGAGATTGACTTGGAGGAGCAGAGATACGTGGAGAGGGAGAAGGACTTGGAGAAAGAGATGGACTTGGGCCTGAGACTGGGCCAAATAGTATTATGGACTGATCTGTTGAGGGATCAATGGAGGAGCAGGTTCGGTAAATGGAAAACTGGACTCATCAAATATCACATGACGAGACAAATAAACACGACCTGAAGATGGATCAAAACAACGATATCCTTGATGATTGAGGGAATAACCCAAGAACACACAACGTTTGGATCGTAATTGTAATTTAGAAGAGTTATAGGGACGAAGATAAGGAAAACAAGCACAGCCAAAGACCTTTAAAGATTGATATTCAGGCACACGATGAAAAAGTTTTTCATAGGGAGAGGCATAGTTAAGAACTCGGGATGGAAGATGATTGATGATATACACTGCCGTATTGAACGAGTCAACCCAATATGTGGATGGCATATGTGCATGGGCTAAAAGAGTGAGTCCAGTATCAACAATATGGCGATGCTTTCGTTCGGCCAAACCGTTTTGCTCAGGGTGTTTTGGACAAGAAAATCTTTGGAAGATTCCATGAGTGGATAAATAGGATTGAAAAACATGACTCTTGTACTCACCACCTTCATCACACTGAAGTACTTTTATAGGACGATTAAATAATTTTTCCACGTGAGTACGAAAAGTGATAAATAATTGAAAGACTTTACTCTTTTGTTTCATGGGATATATCCAAGTGTATAGGGAATAGTCATCGACAAATAGTAAATAATATTTAAAACCTTGATGAGATAAAAGAGAGGAGCACCAAACATCCGAATGTATTAATTCTAATGGGAAATTTGAAACAGAATCTGATAACTGATATGGAAGTTTTGTACTTTTCCCTAATGGACATGATTGACAAAAAGAAGGTGCTTGATCCCACTACTGGAACAGCTTTATTAGATAATACTTTAGATACTATAGCAGAAGATGCATGACCAAGGCGAAAATGCCAAGTTTCAGCTGAGACACGAGTGCCAACATAAGCCAATGAACTAGAGACTTTGGATGTTTTTGAAGGAAACCGTAATGGATAAAGGCCATTTTCACTCTTCCCGTGGTAGAGCATCTTCCCCGTCTTCAGATCCTTAACACATAAGTAATTAGGATAGAAGATAAAATAACAATGATTATCAATAGTGAATTTGTAGACGGAGAGAAGATTAGTAGATGCAGAGGGACAATGAAGAATATCATTGAGATGAAAGGAGGAAGAGGAAGAATGAAGCTTAGAAGAGCCAATGTGTTTAAGAGATAATCCAGAATCAGAATTAATTCCACCAAGGTTATCAAGTCCTTTATAAGTTTTAGGAGAAGCAATATTACTTAGGTTTGGTGTCACATGAGAATTGGCCCCGGTGTCTATCAACCATGTTTCTTCAGAAGGAGAGTGATGAGCAGTCATGGCAGTGAGCCGAGAAGATGGGACACGACCCTCATAAGATAAATTGAGATGGTTGAAACAGTCAATAGCGAAGTGGCCAGGACGAGAGCATATTTGGCATTGAATGCGACCAGTATTGAAGAAGAGGTTACCATTGCTTGTAGTGGTACCTGGGGATGGAACCAAGATGGAAGATCTACGAGACCCAAAGGAGCCACGAGAATGAGAGAATGTACCACGCCCTCTAGAGTGAGAAGAACCGGAGCTTGTGATTCCATGAGGATGCGATCCTCCACAGTTGGAACCCTCACGGCCAGAGATGAATGAGTTCCGACCTCAGCCACGAGAGTGAGAGGCATGAAGTGCATGGATACCTTCGTTAGAAGCAGGAAGAGCATATTCAGAGACGCGGCGCCGACGTTCCACACTAAGGAGGAGAGCCTCAAGAGCTTCATAAGTGATAGGAGAATCACCGGCTTGAGCGGAGCTGATTGTGGTTTCATATAGGGGGCCAACATTGGACATGATAATGTTGACAAGATCTGCATCAAGAACAGGAGAACCAGCAAGGGCCAAGTTGTCTGCAATGGAATTGAGTTTGTCCAGGTAATCTGAAATAGACATAGTACCTCTAGTGATGCGAAGAAGCTCAGCGCGGAGTTGAAGAACACAGTGTTGGGATTGAGAAGCAAATCGGGTTGCTAATGCAGTCCACGTAGCATGAGAAGAGGTGGAGCGGGCTACAGTAGAGAGGACTTTGGGCGTGAGGGAACCATTGATCCAGCTCAGGACCATCTGATCTTGTAGAAGCCAAGGCTCGAAGTTCGGATTGACTTGATCAGTGAGGTTACCTTCTTTGTCTTGCAGGAAGCAAGGGGGGCAGGGATTGGTACCATCAACAAAACCCCAAAGTTTGCAACTTTTCAGAATAGGAGTGATCTGAGCAAACCATAGGGGATATTTGGTTCGGTCAAGTTTGATTGTGAGGAAGTTGGTAATAGAAGGAGTATTTTCAGGGGTGGAGGATGAGGAGGCCATGGGACGTGTAAGGGAGAGGAAAGAAAAAAAATTAGGCTCTTGATACCATAAAGAACAGAGGAAGAGATTGGAATAATCTGTTTTGATGAGATGATTGCTTTACAGTACAAAGCGTAGATTTATACAAGGACTATAGTCTATCTAAGGTAAGAACTAATTGATGGATTTACAGAATATATTGGATTGAAAGCAGATACAAGAAACGGATAACAATCAGTAAATCAATACTCTTTTATTTAGGATCTGCCATTGATTCATAGAGTAATTGATATTGAAGTACCCGCAATCTGGAATATCAAGTTGGACTATCTTTCTTGGTTATCACATCTTACCATTATGTATTTGTTCTAGTGTGCGCATAATCAATATTTATGGGAGATAGAAAAAACTAATTTCTTTCTTTGCCAAAAATGGTATGGGATTCCCTGAAATTTATACCAGATTGTGTTACTCTCTGTTATAGGCGCTGAGATGAATAAAGGTTAATGTCACCATCTCTCTGCTGTGCAGATGGAGACTGAATATCACAATCTGCCTAGTCCACAATTTGACTTGTCTGCAATTTGACTGGTCTGCAATTGTTCGTGTGAGAAGGTTCGACCATAACATTGACTTTTTAGTCCATGTTCGTGTGGTGTACGGTTATTTTTTTGTTGTTGGAAAATTCTACGGTACCTACCTATATATCATACACACATTTACAAATATGAGAACAAATTTATTGTCATTGTGATAAGGAGAGTCGTTATTTGTGTCACTTTAGTTCTGTTAAATGGTGAATGGTGGCTCTTGTGCAAGACTAGGCTCAAGTTGCTCATTGGAATGTATAGTCAATTCTTGAGAAGCTTGCAATTGAGCATTGAGGGCTTGCAATTTAGCGTGTAATCGAGCTTGGGAGGCTAGACATTAAGCTTGGGAGGCTTGCAATTGAGCATTAGAGGCTTCCAATTGAGCTAGTTGTTCTTCAAGTGATGGCTTCCTAGGCTCAAAAGCTTGCTCATGAGGATATGCTTCGGGTACAAATGTCTCTTGATATATCCCTATCTTGTACTCATACTCTCGCATAAAATCCGGGTACTCAAATCTCAAAGAGCATTCAAAATGTGAGTGCCACGGAGATTACACTAGGCACAAGCTTGGTTGTAACAAGGCATAGGACTTTCGGCATAGGGAGTCCACTCTTGATAACTTTCACCATTATAACTTTGTTGCTCATATCCCCTACGATCATCCCATCCATAGCTCCATTGATCCATATCTCAAAGTGATAATAAAAATAAGTACATATGGATTCCCAAGAGTGAGATTAGTAACCAACAATGAAAAACAAAATAGAAAACTAAGCACACAAAACATAACAATTAATTAGAATAGCAAATTTTTTTTAAATAACAAAGAAACAAAAATATGCCAAAGTGACCTAGAACCGATTTACCAAGGGATTAAGGCAATTAAACCCTAATCCCCGGCAACGGCACCATTGACTTGACACACATTTACGCAAGCATACTTATCATTGTCAAGATAGGAAAATATTATGCCCAAAGTTATTGTACCACGGGGATTAGTGGCTAACCCACAATCCTTGGGTAATCGGAAATAAAGACACTTAGCACACAAAGAAAAAGAAGAAAAAATAAATAAATAAATAAAAATTTTACTCTAAGGCACCAAGCCTTAGCAATGCTCGGCTTTTGTTTGCACCGAAGCCTAATCAAAACTAAGACCTAGTGATGACTATTTACAATGAGATAGAAATTGTCACTGAAAATAGTAATTTGAATTTCTAGAAACTAGATTGCAATAATTTAAATGAAAGCTTTAACTAACGATTAAATTAAATAAAGTAACGCAAAGTAAGAAATTGAGATAAATACCCCTATTTGTAGCTAGGGAGGAATCCTAACCCTAATTCAATGCTCTAGATGCTAATTTGATTTAGATGCAATTTATTAAAGATGGTAGAAGCCGTACCCAAGGCTTTTCAAGGCTCAAGGGTCAAAATTCTCTTTCATGGTATTCTTACTCCGGTTCAAGGGCTGTAGGAACTCACTTGACACGAATTAGAGCCGGTTCGAGGGTCACTAATTCACATCAAAAGACCTAGAGTTCGAGGAATTAGGCAACCCAAGCTCACTATAATTGCGATCAAGCTAATCATGTAGTGAACCATGCTTGTACTTCCCACGAATAGTAAATCGGGGTTCTAGCTCTAAAATCTAAGGACGTCATCTCCTAAATTTTAATCTAGACTTATTAAAACACATACTCAAGAGTTGACAATTCCTAAACATACATTCTAATCAATTATCACAAAACACAAGCATTTAATAATTAACAAATTCCATATATAAATTAAATTAAGCATCTATTACATCAAATTTGGATTATGGCACACAACCCTAACCCCCAACAAAGTCTACTCACAACCCATAATCATAGACATCAAAATTACAAAATTCAAAGAGGAAAAAGTGAAGAGAAGTAAGGAGTAACAAGAACAAGCCACAAATTGCTATAGAGCAATTATGCCTAGCCTTGATTTACGGCTCCCCACTATTACCCAAATTTGATAGTGATGAAGCTCTTAATGCTTGGACTTCCCCTTTAAATCTTGTGAAATTGATGAGAAGATGAAATTTTGGTGAGGAGATGTGGATCTTGGTGATGAGAAGGAAAGACAAAAGTTTGGGCTGCTCTCCTTTTGGTGGTGCGACGGTGCTGTTGGGTGATCTCTCTTCTGGTTGCCAAGAGAAAAGGGTATATATATGGGCTAGGGTAATTAATGTGTGTGTGGCCATTCGTGTACAAGAAGAGATGAAAGAAAATGAGAGGATAGGACGTGGCAAGAGAGGGGAACTGGGGAAGGAAAGAGAAAAGACAAATCAATTATGCCTTGATTGCTTGATTGCTACAGAGCCATGCCCACGTGCTCCTCTGATTAATTAATCACACTTTTTTTTTTTCTTTTGGTTCTTTTTCTTTCTTCTCTTCTTCATGTACTTCCGCATAAATTATCAAAGCCAATTGGATTCCGCTCTCTTGATGGCTCTGATTATAGGTTGACCCGCATCGGCTATTTTGTCTTTTTGTCGGAAACTCCAAATTGCTCCATTTTTGCACAACTTCTTCCGAAATTCATAACTCTGATTATTTACTACAAAATAAATAAAAATAGATTAATTACATAATAATTAACTTGAGAATTAACTTAATTATAGTATTTTAGATACAATTACATGCATAGAAATGCGTGTAATCAGACTGTAGCCATCCATTAAAAAGTTCTGATGCACCGAGTTTGGTTTGGATTTATTCATTGTAATGGAAAAATTTAGGTAAAGTGTGCCTGACCTCAAAAGGTAGCTTACCTAAATTTATCCACCATTGCCAAAAAATTTCACACCAGACCAAATGTATATAAACCAAACCAAACCTTTTGTACCATATAACATTAGAAAATCAATAATATTCTTATGTATGGAAACAATTAGTTTTCTAAGCAATTACTTGATAATAGTAAATCCCGCAGCAGAGCGCGGGCAATTTTGTTCGTTATTATACTATATATGTAGCGTCAGTTCACCGTTACACTGTTCATAAGAGGCGGTGGAAAAGTCGATTTTGCCCATTACTGTTCTGGTAAAATATCAAGCTGATGTAAAAGTCGTTTTTCTTCTTGCTATTGTCGGCTGATATGTGAAGTTGTTCTTTTCACGTAAGTGTGAGATTTGGGACCGAGTCAGAAGCGGTTCTCTTTAGTTTTGGTATTGGCAGCATAAGTGTGAGTCTCACACACTGTGAGATTTGGGATTGAGTCAGTTGGATTGAAATCGAAAAGACAGAGCTTTCTGGGTTATTTTTGCAGGACGAAAGAGGGGACAGAGCGGGAATAGAGACGGTGAGATCTGTGTTGCTTTGAAAAAATTTGATACTTTAGTTTTGGTTTCGTTTCGCTAATATGATTGATTGAGTAAGGAAAACGATTTCTAAAGTGTATGGGAAAATTTGATTTTGTAAAACAACTAGAATATCTCATAGGCTATGTATCTGTTATTTCAGTTGAATAAGTCTTCAATCGGAAATAGTGATTTCTATTTGATTCATCAGTTGAAATATATACATTGAAAAAATGGTTTCTGTTCAGTTTATCAATTCAGGTTTCATATACCTAATCTGCAGAACAACTAGAACAAAAGTAACAATAAAAGATTTTTGTTCTTATGGATTTCAATTGATTGAATTCGCAGGTCGTGTGTTATCAACAATATCATTCCGTTAATATTGTCTTCCAATTCAAAGAAGTTGCCCGTTTTTTGTTTTTTTCCCCTTTTCTGTCTTTAATGATTCATAGTCTTTTTAATCGAAGATATTGATTGTGATGAAACTAAAGAAATTGGTCAGTGCTGGTAGATTCAGAACACACAAAGAGAGACTACACTAAGCAGTAAACAAACAAGGAACCCAGACATAGTAATCAAGCTAATGACTGCTGGTTTCACTAATGTTGCAATTTCACATTCTGACTTAGTGGTCACTTACATTTAAATGTATTCTGTTAAGTCTTGATAATAAATAATTTCATATACAGTGTTCAGCTATCCTGCTTTTTAGTTAAAGTAACTTAAACAATTGCGTATACAGTGCTCAGCTATCCTACTTTTTAGTTAAATGCAAAACAAACAAAATTCTACTCCCATCAATATTCTTATGACTGCCATTTTCATGTTTGATGCCAACATTGATGCACATTTATCATTTATTGCTATCCTGCTACAACCAAAAAGTACATTTGCTCGGTTGTCAGATGATTGGCAATATTTGTCTCTATCAAATTAAGACATGCTAGTCATTCCTTGATGTTATTCATATACATGCACCATATTGGCTCAATACTTGGGTAAACATCAGATACTTCCTATTGTCTTTAGATCCTTTGAAGCTGCTGGTGCTCTTGAGAAGTTTGTACAGAGTGATTATGGTGAAGATATAAGGTAACATAAACGCCTTCTTAATTACAATTATTCTAGCAGGCTTAGGAATATTGTATGATAAAAGACTAATTTTTAAATTTGTACTGCGTGCCTTACACTGATGATATCAAGTCCATTGACCGTCAAAGGAAATTGACATTCCCACGTCCTGTCTTGGCAAGTGAAAATTCTTGCGTCTCCTTCATTCCTGATTTTCATAAAAAAAATATTATTCTAAACAATCTCATCCCATGATAATTCTGTTCTGCAGATGCCGTTTGTAGTTCAATTCAATACCATGATAACAATTTGTGTCAACTTTAAAGTAACACTTTTGTCTTTCATAATTGATAAGATGACTGATCATGTGCACCTCAAGAAAGGGAATTATGAAAGACAAGATATCCATTACTCTTATGTTTCATTTATATAATAGCCCTTTTATAGTTGATTCATGTCATTTAGCTGGTATTTGTTGGCCTGCAATTTTCGAATTGACATAAACATTTATCAAACGAATTGATTTGAGTATGTTTTTTGAGTGTTATTTAATAAAAGCCTATTAAGAAACCAACCTTAGGACAAATTTATCAGGCAACGACCCATTTTCATTTTTTATAGTTGGTTTGTGCTTCAATAGCAGTACTATATTTCCAGACCACAATGTTGTCCCTATTGGATCTGCATTCACACACTCAATAATTTTTATCATCTTTTAATCTTACTACGATCGAATGTTTTCCATAACCGGTGTTTCTTTCTTTTGGTATTATGTCCAGTACTTTACTTGAAACATTTTTTCTGTACATCTTTTACTTTGCTCTCTGTTCTCAAGCATTTACTTCAATGTTTGTTTGCACAAATAATATATTGGTAAGGACTCATATTTTTCAAGCTGCTCAATGTCATACACTATATCATTGCAAATCCACTTTTCAACTGTATTATGAAATCAAATTTTATTGAATGGATTGCTGACACTATATATTATTCAGAGCAGCCCCTTCACTGGAACTGTGTTCATCAATCCAGCTACGAGTGTTCCCTTTTTCACGCATCTTTCTCCTGCCCTGCTTTCGCTCACTGTTAATATTACCTTTGTAGACATGTAATGTATCTAACATTTGTAAATACAATATTTCACACCTAAACAATATCGACAATATACAAACATCTTCTCTACCTCAAGCAACACTTCTTCATTTCATTCATAATAATGAACCCCGCGGCAATGCGCGGGCAACGCTTTTAATTTTCTTTTAGGTCGCAAAATCTAGTTTGCTCGGTTGTTACATTTATTTAACTTGCTTCTGAGTTTCTAGGTTTTGTTAGAATAAAGGTGCGTAAACTTCCTTAAAAGGTGGGTGTACCCGGGAGTGCGAGGTTCTGTTTTTTAGAATAGGTCATTTGTATGTCCTAAAGGGCGGCTCTTTCTGTCGGCCCTTCAGGGGTATGTCGTTTCTGGTACTCCTTGCTGAATTATAAAATTGGCTGACCTGCTTTGTTTCAAAAAAAAAAAAAAAAAAAAGAATTGGAATTAAATCTAGTTTGATTACTAAAGTATCCCTATAAAAATAAATGTTCGTGAGAGAGTATATATATTTCTAGAGTTATGGATAATTTGGGGTTATTGAAAATACATAAGGATATTTTGAGTAAAAAAATGCATTCGCAAGGCTTTCATTGCTAAACTCATACCCCCTGGTAATCAAATTCCGAGTTATTCAATAATCAATTCCTGACAATGAGGTGAGACCCACACTCTTTTCAATACTTATATATATTAGTAAACGTAGGAAAACTCATACACCGGAATCATTCTCTTTATTTTCATTCTCATTTCAGGTAAGTAAACATGTCACTAATGTAATCTTCACGTTTCACAACATGAGGCAAAACCCATACCAGAGCTATAAAAATTTTACCTATACCAACAGGAATTGTACCTCATTAACTTTACTCTTGAGGTAACCACAAGTACCTAACTAGTTTTCTATTGATTGATGCTGTCTTTGATTGTGTATGTGTTGTTGATCGACCTATATATCTTACGAGAAGCTTAAGATTATGATTCCTCTTAAACTGAACCTATTACTTGTACCTCCTCCTCATGATTGAAAATCAAAACATATTGTTTCTTCATGCAATATCAGCTTTTTGCTTTTTGGCCAGTTCCCTAGAGACTTGGACGAAACTGTCTTTTCAGAGTCCAAGTCTGGTTAGTCTGCAATTCTTATCATTCTCTGAATATACCTTCATCTCCAAAAAGAGAAAACAATCTTGTATATGTAGTAGTAGCATGGAACCTTCATATGAACTATCAAAATCCCCTTAATCATTACCAATAAAAAATTCCTTAAAATATCCAGTTTTAATGCCATAGATATCTAACCAAAGATACTAAACAAGTGTTAATTTATAAATGAACCATGTGCTTGATTATATTAAGTTCCCAAGATTGCAAGCCAAGTAAAATTAGTTAACATGCAAGTATCGATTCATAGTCGTCAAGACTCCTATCTAGACATAATTGGACTTTTGATTGACAAGGCGCTGAGCTAAATAGCCTCCTTGGCACAAATTCAATGTATCAGCATTGCCTATGTATGTAACTATGTATAACACACCAAATGACAGAACATAAGTGGATGATCACCAATTCATATATGCAAATGGCCATAAAATGTTACTGAAAGCCTTACTTCTGTTCTGCCACTTTTCATTTTGCATTTCCAGGGGTATCAGTAGATGGAATGAAGAACAAGTGAAGGATGGTGACCTTTTAGCGTCCAAAGAAAGCAATCTGAGCTGCGTTTCTTCAGCCCGGCAACTCTAGCTACCGGTATGTTGGAATTTGGTATTCTAAGTCTAATATATCTGAACAAACAGTTGTATGGGTTGCAAACAGGAACAATCCCATCAGTGATACCTCTGGTGTCCTCACAATAAGCAGGTATGGACTATGGAGGACTAGTGCTCTATGCTCATAACATGGAGAGTATTCCTATGTGGTACACAAATGTGTCGCAGTTGGTCCAAAACTCAAGCACTTTATCTGCGCAGCTTTTAGATACAGGAAATTTAGTTCTGTTCCAGGATGATAAAACTAGGATATTTATAGGGAAAAGTTTTGATTATCTTACAGATACTCTAATCCCAGGTATGAAAGTGGGGATAATTGGGAAACTGGGCTAGAATGGATTATAACATCTTGGAAGTCACAAGATGACCCTGAAGCCGGGGACTATACCGATAGGCTATATTCAAATCAAACTGCAATCCCTGAATTTTTTATATACAAAGGTACATGCCGGTATTGGAGAAGTGATTATTCCGGGATTAATTTTGTCAGTAACCAGTACAATACTAATATGTGGTATGGACAGTGTGGTGCCAACAGTTAATGCAGCCCTGACAATACCAAGATGGTCGAGTATGATTTACCAGGATATGAACTGAAGTCTTTAAATGATTGGAATCAGAGAAATGGGTCAGATGGATGTGTGAGTAAGTGAGTTGAAGTGTCAAAGTGTGGGAATGAAGAAGGGTTTGTGCAGATGTAAAAGTCAAGGAGCCCGACACATCGAAAGCTGCAAGGTTGGAAAGAATTATGAGTGCCAAAAAGTGCAAGCAGCAGTGCTTAAGAAATTGTTCTTGCACAGCATATATGAGCATGGACATTGAAGGGCGCATTGATTGCTTGACATGGTATGGTGAGTTGCTGGACATCACAGAGCACACTGCAGTGGGACGAGATCTTTATGTTCATGTAGATCATATGGAGTCAGGTACTAACTTGCAAATGAAGAAATTTCAATTAAATTTTTTTTTTTATTCAAGAGAATCTGTGAAAATGACTGGACTGGTTGTTTGTCCAGGTAATTTCTCCTAGTCATGGCTTTCTAATTCTTTGTCAAACTGTTATATGTAGCTGAGAATGCCAGAAAATCAAAAGGCTTCTTTGGAAGGAGGGTGATGCTGACTGTTCCAATATTGTCTGTTCTTCTGCCATTGGTACTGGTCATTGGCTTAAGAGGAAAACAGAAGGTATGAAAAGTTTTCATACTCTCATCTATTTGGAATTTATGTTCCTTAACCAAGAAAGAAAAGTATTTATATATATGGGCCTTTAAATTCTGTGCTATTAGCATTACAGATTGTGTAGTTTGTAAATCACATGAAATCACTCAACTTGAACAGGATACATATTGAAGTATTTGCATTTTCAATGCCATTGCCAGTTATAACATTGAGCAGCAAATGATGTAGTTTTTTTTATTATTAATTTTATTTTTTTGTAATCAACGATCTTACAGAGGCCGATGAACTTGAGGAAACGAGGAGACACCCAGAATTACAGTTTTTCGATCTGAACACACTAATAGATGCCACGGAAAACTTCTCTCCAGTCAATGAACTTTTTTGGCTCAGTCTATAAGGTAAGTTGCATATCACCATCATTGGGCAATTTCTTCTTTGTAGTTGAAAATGACGTCGTTCTGTTTCTCAGTGCTGGTCTAACCTTTTCTTTTACTCAAGTAATCACACTATAATTACTCCTTAAAGTGATGATGTGTATTCATTCTGAATCATAACTTCAGGGTTAGTTACCAGACAACAAGAAGATTGCTGTAAAAAGATTGTCCAAAAATTCAGGACAAGGGATTGAACAATTCAAAAATGAATAGCTAGACTTCAACACAGGAATCTTGTGAAACTGTTGGGATGTTGTATAAAGGAGAAGAAAGGATGTTAATCCTGGAATACATGCCAAACAATAGCTTGGACTCCTTTCTTTTTGGTATCACTCTAGCAAATTTACATTTGTATATGCCTTGTCCAAAGACATGAGGAAATGAAGCTACGACCATTAAACATGTACCACATTTATTGACATAAAACCCAAATCTCTTGATATAAATCGTAGAAGAAGCACATCCTTAGATTGGAACAAGCGCCTTGAAACTATCAATGGGATTGCTCACGGACTCCTTTATCTTCAGTTCTTCACCAAGACTCGAGACTGTGGATTATCCAAAGAGATCTGAAAACTAGCAATGTTCTTCTAGATGCTGAAATGAACCCAAAAATTTCATATTTTGGCATGGCAAGAATATTCCATGGCGACCAACTCCTGGAGAAGACAGAGAATTGTTGGAACATAGGAAGTCGACTAAAACTTGCACACTCATACTACTTGACTAAATCACCTTTCATATTCATTCGACAATGCATTTTGATTGTAACATTGTGTTTTCTTCATATGCAGTGGTTATATGTCACCAGAGTATGTTGTATTTGAAATTTTTTTCACAAAATTCGATGTCTTTAGTTTTGGGATCATACAATTGGAGATTCTAAGTGGCAAGAAAAGTAGCGGTCTGCAAGAGGATCATTCCATGAACTTGATAGGATATATGTGAGTAACAAACTAGCTAAAGAAGTTAGTTATCCCTATTTTCTTTCAAATAATCCTTTCAACTACAGGTCTGGCAGCTGTGGAGAGAAGACAGAGCCTTAGAAATGTTGGACTCATCACTAGAGTCATATCAGCCTAATGAAGTGTTAAGATGTATTCAAGTTGGGTTGCTGGGTGTAGAAGATTCAAATGACCGACCAACCATGTAAGCTGTTTTTTTCAAGTTAAGTGGTGACGCATCTCCACCATCTCCTCAACAACCAGCATTCGTCTTCAAAAATCTTTCTAGCCATGATGCCGATCCATTGATTCCAAAAGGATTATATTCTGTGAATAGCTTGACAATTAGTAAAGAGGAAGGTTGGTAATGAGGCACGTTTTTGCTCACATAATTATTATCAAATGTTGTTAGTCTTGTGCTTGGTGCTGTTAATTTACTGCTTATTTATGTGTCATGTATTGTAGATCCTATGTGAACTTCTGGAACCTCATTGCGCGTGCGCATGGAAAGCTGTTTGTGTGAAGCCTGCCGACATTGTTGGTTACATGAATATTGCAGAGTTTCTCTGTTTAATTGTTTGTTTTTGTCAAACAGAAAACAATAGGGATCAATATCATCGATCTAAATACAATGTCTTATTATTAGTAGATGGCAAATTTGCAGACATATACACCTTTTTTGACACCATTGTTGTTATGACTTTAATATTTTATAAAGAATGTCCTGCTTATTTGGTGGTTTACCATGATCTGAGAAGTGTCGAACTCCTGCCCAAAGTCTAGTTATCAGATGCGTTGTTGACCCGGCATTAAGTACTAAACAAGAAAATCATTTTCTCCATTTAGTAGCTTCACTCTAATAATTGTATCGCCAGATTATCAACATGAGTCACAGTCAACATGCATGCACAAGTTAAGACCTCAGACTGATGTCTGGCCCAGAATGACCGGCTTTTAGATAGAGTTATTGTCATCTCAGACTAGACAAAATGACCCTATTTGGAAAAGTTCAAAGTAGAAGAATTGCCCAGAAGATCAACATAATGCGACTCATCTCATTTATCACCAGCTCAAGTATGAAAATGAGAAAAAAGATGCCACTGGTTCATTCCTACAGAATTGAAAATGCCGAGAAAATGGTTTTGAAAGCTCTGCTTCTCTTCCTCCTCTTTCAATTATGCACTTCCAGGGACACCATGAGAGGGAACGAAGAACAATTGAAGGATGTTGATGGTGACTATTTAGTGTCCAAAGAAAGCAAGTTTGAATTGGGTTTCTTGAGCCCCGGAAATTCTAGCAACCGGTATGTTGGAGTCTGGTATTCTCAGACTAGAGTATCTAATAAAACAGTGGTGTGGGTTGCAAACAGGAACAATCCTATCAATGATACCTCTGGTGTGCTCACAATAAACAGGTATGGAGAACTAGTCCTTTATGGTCATAACATGGAAAGCACTCCTATTTGGTCTACTAACGTGTCGCGGTCGGTTCAAAATGTTAACACAAGCACTTCATCTACACAGCTTTTAGATACAGGAAATTTAGTTGTGTTCCAGGATGATAAAAATGAAATCTTTATATGGCAAAGTTTTGATCATCCTATAGATACTTTAATTCCAGGTATGAAAGTTGGGGTGAATTGGAAAACTGGGCAAGAATGGGTTTTAACATCTTGGAAGTCACAAGATGACCCTGGAACTGGGGACTATACCTATAGACTATACTTTAATTCCAGGTATGAAAGTTGGGGTGAATTGGAAAACTGGGCAAGAATGGGTTTTAACATCTTGGAAGTCACAAGATGACCCTGGAACTGGGGACTATACCTATAGGCTAAGTTCAGATCATAATGCATCTCCCCAATTTTTTTTGTATAAAGGTTTGAGTAAGTATTGGCGAAGTGATCCAGGGCCAGCGCCTACTTTGGTCGCTAATCAAGATGAAACTTACTATTTCATGAATGAAACCAATGCAATTACAAGAATAACAGTGACTGATTCTGCCTTAGAGCACCTTATATGGGATGGTGGTGGCCTTCAATGGAAGGAAGACTTCTCTGCACCGAAGTCCCGGTGTGACAGGTACGGACAGTGTGGTGCCAACAGCAGATGTAGCCCTGACAATGTTAATCTGTTTGAGTGTGACTGTTTGCCAGGGTATGTGCCTAATTCTGTAAGTGATTGGAATCAGAAAAATGGTTCAGGTGGATGTGTCAGTAATAGACTTGGTTTGTTGAAGTGTGGAGATGGAGACGGGTTTATAAAGGTGGCAAGAGTTAAATATCCAGACACATCGATAGCAGCATCGTTAAAATCAGGTATGAGTGACAAAGAGTGTGCGCAGGAGTGCCTAAGAAATTGTTCTTGCACTGCATATTTGAGCACTGAAAATGAAGGGATTGTTGATTGCTTGACATGGTATGATGACTTGATGGACATTTTAGTGTACACAGAGCTTGGACGAGATCTCTATGTTCGTGTGAATGCAACTGTGTTAGGTACTAATCTGCTTGCGATGGAAGAAAATGCAACTAACAACATATAAGTGTTGAATCTCAAAATTACTAGTTTTTTATGTCACACTCCAAGCTTGGAGCTTGTTGAGATCTCCAAACTTAGAGTTTGTAGAGAATTTATGATCGACCACTTACGTCATTGTTTAGATCAATCCAATACCTCTTGGAATTGAATTTCTTGGAAGCGATTATGCTCAGAAATTCCTAATTTCTTGGAAGCGATTACGCTCAGAAATTTTATATGTTTTCGTGGTAGCTTTTTCCGCTCCGAAACTAACCCTTTTTCTTGTTCTCTTTCAGGATGAGTAACCTGAACAAATTGGACTTTTCTCCATAGGGAACAACTGGCTCTGGATATCATAGGTGGGTTCGTGATGTCCGCCAGCATCTCAAGGCCGATGGAATCCTGGATACGATTCTCGAGCCTAGCCAGGACGTGCTAACTGTTAAGCAAGCTCAAGCTTTGGAAGCAAATAGAGCAGCCTTAGAGGCAAATAAGGCGAAAACCATCATCCTAATGACTCGTCATATGGATGATTCGCTCCAGTACGAGTGTATGAATAAAGAAGACCCCAGAAGGCTGTGGGTCTCACTCGAAGAAGATTTGGCAACATCCGTAACTCCCTGCTTCCTGACCTAGAAGTGAGATGGCATAGCCTCCGCTTCTGTGATTTCAAGTCAGTTCTTGACTACAACTCGGAAGCACTTCGCATTAAATCCTTAATGGAATTCTGTGGTAAAGAGATCACAAATGCGATGTTGATTGAGAAGACTCTCTGTACCTTCCCCGTCTCTGCATTGATGTGTACTAAGAACTATCAGATCGATGTTACTGCAGGACGGATCACAAGGTTTCATGAGCTCATTGGAGCTATGAATGTCGCTGAAAAGCATGACAACATCCTTGTGAAGAACTATAATTTGATCTGTGGAAACAAAGCATATTCCGGAATCCAATTATAGTCGCGCCCCTAAGAGAGGGCGCCAAGAGCAAAACCCTAATCTTAGGGATACTTCTGGATGTTCTAGTCTATATAATTGCTTTACTTGGGAAGGTAACCGCCAAAATAGGCGAACACAGAACCAAAGAGGTCAACGTGGAAAGAGAGAGGGAGGCAACGCCTCTGGCCATGTTGGTGGCACCACCAACACTAAGAGCCATCTAAATGACGCTTTCAAAGCACCTCAATCAATGGAGTATGAGCAGAGAGATGTATGTTCTCGATATGGAGTATTCGGTCATTGGGCACACATTTGTAGAGCTCGTGGAGAAATTGTCACTGCCTACAAAGCATATTGTGAAGCAAGAGAAGCTCACTATGTGGAACAAGAAGATCGAGAAGATGATCTAGAGTGAAGGGTTGAAGACTACAAATCTGGCTGGAATCAATATATCGCCAATTGTGTTTAAGTCTTTATTTTACCAAGAAATGTAATTGGCAATTGCCATATACTTTGTAGTAAATGCCATTGGTTTAGTTTTTCTTCACATAGGTTTATCCAAAGTGAGTATGATGTCTAGGAAGGTTTTGAGATAAGTGGTACTTAAGCGAGTTTTGCTCCACTGACATCTCTCTACTCACCTGGTCATATTTATTTTGGAGTTACCGAAAGAAGTCAAACGACTACCATTGTTTTGCATTTGCTAGCATTTGGATTAGATTCTCCTAATGGTTAAGAGACAATGATGTACTCCGTTGGCTTATGAATAAAATTTCGAGTTCTTTTCATTATGACTTCATTTGGATTCTGAGCATATTACTTTGTGACTACGATGGCTGGGCCATCAGTATTAATTCAAGGACATGGAATAGCCCAAGTTCCCCTTGCCAAATGGCACCTTGATTACTGTCACAGAAACTCTCTACGCTCCTAGGGCAAATCTCACCTATGAATAGCCAACGGATTCCATACGAAAACTCATGTAGAGAACGAAAATGAGTTCCTTTGCAATGCCTCTAACGATTGCGAACAAAGGCGTATCTTAGTGAAGTTTATGTGTCTTTCTAGTGGACTTTATATCACTATTCGAGCTATTAAATCCAATAAAGTTATGAGAGAAGATCTCTTGGATTTAGACACATATTGGCTTTGTCACTACAGGATAGGTCATCCTAGTCATTATATGATGATCCATCTACTAAAGACTTCACATGGACATCCTTTCTCTAGAGCGAAACGAAGCATGAATCAAAAGTTGATTTCTGGACTAAGTGTGACCGCCGCCGTCCACCACCAGCCTAGGGCTGGCACAGTCCCTATCCATGACTCCATGGATGGCGTCCATCATGATGATGGCGCCCTAGGTGATGCTGCAATCACCAACTTTGCTTCAAATGGCGCTTCAGACGCTCAGGCCCAACCAAAATCCTCATTGGTTGCTTCTAAAGCCTCTCGCTCATTTTATAAAGCCTATTCCTTAGGGAAGTTAGGACTGAGACCGTCCTATGCAAAGGATATGAAAATACTCATTCTGTTCTTACATAGAAGCCATAGGGATTCTGTGGACTAGTTCAACCAACTTGCGGACGTTTAAATATCTCATGATGTTGGTTGACAAGCAAACACGCTGGTCACTTGTTGTGCCATTGTCCATTTGTAAATGCTGCTTATACTACACTCCTAGCACATACCATATAACAACGGGCTCACTCACTGGATCATCCTATTCAGTCAATTGGAATTGACAATGCTAGAGAGTTTACATCGAAGACTTTTGATGGTTATTGCATTGGGACTGATGTTGGACATCATATTCCTATGAACACACCCAATGTTCTCGCGGAAACGACTACGATGGTAGCCCGGACATTGGTAATGTGCACCAATCTCCTTATATCCGCTTGAGGTGATGCAATATTGCATGCAGCTATGCTAATTCGTCTACGACCCATTGCCACTCAATCTTCCTCTGCGTTACAGCTAATGACTGGGTACAAGTATCGTACTTACGCATCTTAGAGTGTGCCATTTATGTGCCAATTGCGCCGCCACAGCGCTCTATGATGGGTGAAGGAATGGATGGATTTCAAAACTTTTTAATTAGTGCGGAATTAGTTTAACAATTAAACTACTAACTAAACATAAAATCTATTCCTTTAACCCATGATCTTGGATTATTGTGATATGTATACAAACATAGCATGCATAGTAAGAAAGAACAAAGAGAGATTTTATGTTCTACTCACCCTTGGAGCGTGATCTCAATCCGATCCAAGTGAACCACCAAAGTTCCTCTCCTTGATCTCTCCTTGTGTGTGTCTCCTCCACCTTGAAGCACCTTGGATTAAGAACTCCTTCTTTGTACTCCTTCTTGTGCTTGTAATCTTCTCTTTGATGTAACAAGTAAAGCCACAAAAGGATATGGCCTCTAAGGATCTTCACCAAGTGAATCAAGAGATGAAGAAAGATGAAAGAAAAGAAGAAGTATGCAAGTGTTCTTCTTTCCTTTAATTTTTGTAATGGACCAAGGGAGAACTCTCTCTTCCTCAAATCTGAAAATAATAGTGTGGAGACACACACCTTTTTTTTTGTCTATGCTTTCACTTTTATATAATAGGAAATAACTCCAAGTTGAGTGATTTAGGGGATGATGTCTTACATCATGCATCACCAACTTTTGGTGAGTGATTTAGGGAATGATGTCTTACATCACTTTTGATGAGTGATTTAGGGGATGATGTCTTACATCATGCATCACCAACTTTTGGTGAGTGATTTAGGGAGACATGTCTTTTATCTCATTCCAACTTTTGGTGAGTAATTTAGAGAAATTAATAGTGAAGATGACTAACTCTACCAACTATTTGGTGAGGTAAACATGGAAATGATTTTATGTCATCACTAACTATTACGTAAATTTAAATTCATGAATTTATGGATCAAAAATGAAAGCAAACACCATGAAAAATTAGCTAGTTCATAACTAACTTAGACATGTTTCAAAGCAGGAAATAAAATTTCAGCTTTGTGTTCTTCCATTGAACACTTGTTTACTTCATCTTTGAAGCCAAAAATCATGCATACCCTAAAGCATATATAATCTAACATGTTTCTAAGAATAACACCTTAATTAAGAAACATATAGAATCCCTTAATACAATCTTATATGCATCAAAGTTTCATAAAACTTAAACCACTTCTTACATGTAATTTCTAGAAACTTTTCTTGCTATCATAAAATCTACCTTACATCACATGCTTCATAACTTTTATGATAAAGCAAATTTTATGATCTAAATTACATATTACTCTAAGCTTAAGAAAATCACATCAACCAACATACTTAGCCATGTTTATAACATACCAAAATTAAGCCAATGGCTCTGATACCAATTGAAGGAATGGATGGATTTCAAAATTTTTTAATTAGTGCGGAATTAGTTTAACAATTAAACTACTAACTAAACATAAAATCCATTCCTTTAACCCATGATCTTGGCTTATTGTGATATGTATACAAACATAGCATGCATAGTAAGGAAGAAAAAAGAGGGAGTTTATGTTATACTCACTCTTGGAGCGTGATCTCAATCCGATCCAAGTGAACCACCAAAGTTCCTCTCCTTGATCTCTCCTTGTGTGTGTCTCCTCCACCTTGAAGCACCTTGCATTAAGAACTCCTTCTTGTACTCCTTCTTGTGCTTGTAATCTTCTCTTTGATGTAACAAGTAAAGCCACAAAAGGATATGGTCTCTAAGGATCTTTACCAAGTGAATCAAGAGATGAAGAAAGATGAAAGAAAAGAAGAAGTATGCAAGTGTTCTTCTTTCCTTTAATTTTTGTAATGGACCAAGGGAGAACTCTCTCTCTCTCAAATCTGAAAATAATAGTGTGGAGACACACACCTTTTTTTTTGTCCATGCTTTCACTTTTATATAATAGGAAATAACTCCAATTACTAAAAAAAAAAAATATTGACTTTCATAAAGCCAATAGTTTGGCTGGTCCATACATGTTATTGGGCACTAAAAATGTGTCTTGGCCGGGCTTTCATTTAAATCTCATTTAGTGAAGCCCAAGTCCACACCAAAAACCCGACAATCGTTTAGGCCCAATAGGTTCGGTTTTACCCAAAAATCGTAATTATGTTCAAATAATAAATCTAATTAATTATTTGCTCACAACCAACTCTTGTTAATCTTCTTCATATACAATCTCAAGGATCCACTTATATGGTGTGCGATCTCTTAGGTTCTAATTAACAAGGCAGTGAAGTTTATAGAAACCATTCTATTTTGTTTACGAATCAAAAACTCCATTTTTGATTCTCCCTTGTTATTAGGATTATAAATGTTTATTAATCCTCGGGGACTTCACAAGTCATGAGTGATGTCTTGCAACATATCATGACTACCCTAGTTAATGTAGAATGACAAATAACCTATTCAATTGGAATTACAATACAATACGGTCCTTCTCTAACACGATATTCTAAATCACATCATCGGGGTATGAAATTGATATGTCAATCCCCTAATGTGATTTTCATTCTTATGTGATTCTTAGAATGTGATTAGAAACTCCTTTTTAATCTCATTCAATGCTTTGGCCAAAGACTCATTGAATCACATCTTTGAACATACACCTTATTTACTTAAGGATAGAGATTCCTTATTGTACACTCACATGTCTCCATGACCGAATTGATTATACCAATGAATGCATCTATTATATCCAATAAGGGACACAATATTATTGCATCATCAAGAGATAATCCATTCACTCATAAGACAACTATGGTGTCTCAGGTCAAAGGACTAATTTGTATTATTGTAATTTAGAGTTCAAGTTTGACATGTAAGTAAGACTCCATACAAGAACTCTAATGATCGCGTTCAGTGTACTCTTTAAGTTAAGAGCACCCACATACTTGTATTAGTGTCTCTACACAAATGACAAGAGACATATCATCCTCCATATTGAGCATACATAGTATGTGCTAGTCTTTCCGGATTATCAATATCCAAGTGATAATCCTATGACTAGGAACCTTTTAGGATAAGAGTGTGAAAGAGTAAAGGTCACACGCATCTAACTCTTTAGATTACTTTCTCTTTAACTCATATTCCTTGGACCTTGTTCAATCAAATATTAAATATAAGCAATGAACAATAAACTTGCCCTTAATAATAATTTCATCAAAATGATTGTTTTAGGACACAACTCCTTCAATGGGTCCTTACAGACGAATGTGAAACTACGTTGGATTTGAGACTTTAACAATCATCTGCCACTTAATGCCCTTGCAAGGCGATCTCCTTACTGCTAGATTTGCTGGTTGTCACTTTGATGAGACAGTCTTCTGATCGTTAGAGGGAGATAAGAACACGGATGTTCAGCAGGAACGACATGAATTGTCATTGCCAGTCCCCACTATGTCTCATCTCGATCCCCAATAAAGTGACGAGATCATACAAATATGCTACAAACATGCCTACAAGGAATGATGTCCCTACGAGAGGACGTAGCGCCACCCTACACGGAGGTAGGCATGACACCAACGCCAAAGAGAGTGGCACTCTGGCGTTATAGGCCATGGTCCCAGCTAGGATGCGTGGGAGGCCCGTGGGTTCGAAGGATACTTTGGCACATTCCAATCCTTTGATCATCAAGACTCAAAATCCGTCTCATGAGAATCTTTTGGATTATGGTTATCGTTGGGAGACGCCTCAACGTCAGAACCTATTCCTGAGAATATAGAGTTCTTTGAAAATTACACTAGTATACATGAGACGTGGGATGGAAACTCCATCATAATTGATGATGTAGTTGCGCATTTCGTTCTGCATGAGTTTGTTGAGTCCGATGATATCGAACCACGCTCCGTTGATAAATGAATGCCAACGTAGAGAAATTTGGCCTAAATGGAAAGTTACGATCCAGGTTAAGTTGGATTCTCTAACGAAGAGCAAGGTTTTTGAGCCAGTGATGCCAACACCTCCTAACATAAAATCTATTGACTAATGGGTCTTCGTTAGAAAGCGTGATGAGAAAAAGAGATGGCAATCTTGCCTTATGGCGCAAGGCTTCTCACAAAACGCCTTGGAATCGACTACGATGAGTCATATTCTCTCGTAATGGATGTCATTGCACTCCACTACCTTGTGAGTTTGGTAGTTCTCGAATAACTAAACATGCAGCTTACAAATGTGGTCACTATGTATCTCTATAGGGATCTAGATATGTAATATACATGAAGGTTCATGGTGAACTTCATTTACCCAAATCAAGTGGCTCTAGACCACGGAGTTCGTTTACAATAAGGTTGAAACGCTTACTAATGTGACTACTTGATTGGGAAGGGATATGCCTGCGCGTTTCCATAACAAGTTTCGGATTCTATTGTGGTTCATGTTGGACATGATCTTCATTGGAAGCCCTTAAAGAGTTAAGGGAAACCGCTGAACATTTGAAATCCGAGTTTGAGATGAAGGATTTTGGGAGAACACGATTATGTCTTAGTTTGAAACTTGAGCATCGTGTTGATAGATGCTTAGGCATTTTGACAAGGTCAAAACCTTCAAGCACCCCCATGATCGTCCGTAGTCTTGATCCTGAAAATGATCCTCTTCGTCCAAAGGATGATGACGAAGATGTGCTAGAGGCAGAAGTGCCTTACTGAAGTATAATAGGCGCATTATTGTACTTAGCTCAATGCATAAGATCGGACATCTCATTTGCAGTGAACTTGTTAGCTAAGGTATAGCTCTGCCCCAACGCGACGCCATTAGATTGGTGTAAAAGATATCTTTCGGTATTTGAGATGTACGATTGATATGGGCTTGTTCTATCCCTACAGAGAGACGATAGATTCGGACCCATCACACACTAGGAACGCCGCCAACACTGGCTTGTGTCCTCTATCCCCATCCCAAAACGACATAAGTGTTTTGGAAGGTTTTGCTGATGTTGGGTATCTCTCTGACCCACACAAAGGTCATTCCCAAACTGGTTAAGTGTTCACCATGGGTAAAGACCATGATATCTTGGAGGTCTACATAACAGACCCTAGTCGCTATATCTTCGAACCATGCAGAGATCATTACTCTTCATGAAGTGGTTCGTGAATGTATATGGGTTGGATCCATAATTACGCATGTTCGAACAATTGTGGTTTGAAGTCTACCACAGATGAGCCTATGAGCATTTAGGATAATGCTGCTTGTTTTGAACAAATGAAGGAAGGCTACATCAAAAGTGACAACACCAAGGATAATCAGCAACAACAGACTCTCCTCAAAATCAAAGTGAACTAGGTTCGATCTGAGGATAGTATGGCAGGCTTGCTCACTAAGTCATTGCCTAAATTCCACTTTCGAGAAACATGTTGGTAGCATCGTTTGCGGAAGTTATCCGAACTCCTATGACCGTAGTCATCTGGGGGTGATGCAGACATCAGGGGGAGATGTCTGCATGTAGGGTCTCGAAACGTGAAGGGTGTGTTGTGCTCTTTTTCCCCTTCGATCGAGGTTATTTTTGTCCCACAGGGTTTTTGTTACTCGGCAAGGTTTTTAATGAGGCAACGAGAGGAGCACCACGTTTGGGCGACACAAGGGGGAGTGTTCAAGTAAATCCAGAATATGTGTCTGGCCCAAACTCTAGGTTACTTAACCTAGTTGTAATAGGGTTAGGAATTAAAGATATTCTCGGAGATATTCATAGATATCGATCCGATTAATTGTACGATTAACTTTCCTTGTACAACTCTGATTCTATGTCTTGTAATCCTCTATATAAAGAGACCTTTATTATCAATGAAAGCACGACTCAATTCTCTCCCAATTTCAGTTTTCCGTAAACATTTAACTAATTTTCATCAGAAATTGTTTTTTAATTTCCTAAAGTACTATCTGTTTATGCAAACACCAGATAAGAGATTCGGATATTACAATCCAATCTAATCCATTTCCTAATATATATCAATCTATTCCAGTCAAGGGTACCAACTGTGGCCAAAGGGTTGATTTGCTAAAAGTAGCACCCAATTTAATCCTGAAAAATATCATCGTTAGTATATGGTAAATAGGGATCGTTCAAGATTGAGGGTACACCTGTCATTGTAAAACAAATAAAGAATTTATAAAAGTATGAGGTATAAATTTACAAAAAGAATATATACAAATAACGAAATACAAGGGGGGGGGGGGTTTAAGAATTAGGGTTTCGAAAATTAAAATAAATAAAAGGAAGAACATGTAAAAAGATATATACAAACTACAAAGGTGGAACGCAAGAAACAAAGATCAAAACCAATTCCATATGATCAAATTCAATTAAAATCCTATAGTTGATCATCTAAGTCATGAGAGAGAAGTTGATCATGTGAAACATTCAAAGCAAATGATTTCCCATATTTTACTTTCCTTAATTAATAAATCTAAGTGAAAGCACTTAAACTAATCCTATTAAACATGCAATCAAAGTCTAGAATGCTAGCTAATCAATACATGTCCAACGCAATAAGCATGAAGAAAGGCTATCAACTTGAGTGCACAACCTAGTATGAATAAGTTCATCTATTTGCAATCCTCTTTAATTGATTTCGACTTTTGTCCAAAGCCTTTACTACTTTTGATTTAGGGTTACAAAACCATTAGGTGAATTGTTAACCTAAATCTAGCACCAATTATATGTAAACCCTAAATGTAATTCGAACCACATAACACATAAAAGATATCAATTAAGCAAAATCAATCGAACAAACTCACAAAAGCAACTTAGAATCACAATCATAGAATTCGAAATTTTTATTCAAGCAAAAGAATTGGGCTTAAACTTTGCCCTAAACGTTAGGTTAACTATAATCAAGTTCATACGAATTCAAACAAAGAAAACCAAAAGAGGTTACAAGTAAAAAGATTGAATTACACCGTGAATGGAGATGGTGATGGAGAGCTTGAGACGTAGGACTTTGATTCTTGAAAGCAAGCTTCAAATCTTCACGGCTTCAAGGTGGATGAATGGCGGCTAGGAGGCTTCACGGCTTCTTCTTCTCTTCTTCTCTTTGCTTGAAAACCAGAGACATGAATTAGAGAATGGAGACAGAGCTTTTGGCGTTTTAGAATTTTTCTAAGGAGGAGAAGGTGTGTAAAACGTCTCAATGGGTAGAGTATATATAGGGGACGTGAACTTGGTCTCCAAGTCTTCATGAATCTTCTTTTAATTTCCCCAAAATTATTTAATCATGCCACACAGCTTCCCCCAATCAAATAATGCCACATATACCCTGTTGAGCCATCCAACCAATCAAAAGCCTCCAAAATAAGTCCATAATTTTTTAAAATATATCATTGCCGAATTTCCCAAGGATTTAATTTGATTTTTCTCTTAATTTTCGGCCAAAGAAATAGGAATGAACCTAGACAATGAATCTGGACTTGTTTTGGACCTTTTCTTGTTGTACACACTTTGCCATTCCTTAAAACTCTCCCAAGAATATCTCCAACGTTATTTATCTCGAGATCCTTCCATGTATGATGCCATTTTCTTGATTTTGTTCCCAATTTCACGGCGAAAAGGATTTTATTTTCCAAAAATCACTCTTTTCACGTCCAAAAACCCATAAAACAGTGTGCTTTTCCCATTTGCCGAATTTCACATTCAATCCAGAAGGATCTTGGGCTTTCATGCATCATCTTCAAGCCATGTGGTCTCCTAGTGCCTTCAGGACTCCTCTCTCAATGCCATTTTTCTTCATTTTTCTCATGTATGCTTCCTAGTCGACTCAGGAGTCTTGCTTTGACAGAGTTTCCTATTTTGAACAGGATTTCCTGGTTGAATCAGGATTTCCTGGCTGGACCAAGAAAACTTCATTTCTTCTTTTCAGCTCATTCTTGGAGCCCTTGTGCCTTGTCTTAGCTATCTCCAACGTTTTCTGACTTCTCTTCCTTCTTTAAGCTCATTTCAGCTCCATTTGCTCCATGGGACCTAAAAATAGAAACTTTTATTAAACTTACTAAAAATAGAAACTTTCCTGAAAAAGAAACTTATTTAAGGAAATAACTAAGTAAATATGAGGAAATAACAATTAAAACGTCGCATTAAAATGCTCCTATCAAGGGTTATCGATCTAGAAAAATTATTATATCATCTTGGACCATGGTACAACATGGCGGTCCGAATTGATGTCATTGGTCCATATAACATGTACTTATTCATCATTGACAATGCCCATGTGGTAGTCCAGAACCATAAAAAAATTACTCATCGATCTAAATTTAAAGATGGAAAAAAAAAAAACAGAATAAATTTGAAAAAGTACTGCACTGCTGGGTTCGATCTGCTTCGTGGAGACGCTGCAGGATGTGATCTGGGTTGGAGGGTGACTGCCCGGCGCATAGGGGGTGGAGGTGGAGACGTTGTCGGTGGTGGGTTGGCAGGGGTGTTTCAGGCGGGATGGTGGTCAGTGGCGGAGCCTCATTATGCCATGAGATGGCTATGCCCCCCCCCCCCCCCAAACCCAAATGTGGCTGCATTTGATTGGTCATAATTTTCATAAATTACACATTATAATAATTAAAAATTAAGAGAAAATATATCATTGGGTCCAAAATTTTTGGGCAAGCTCCGCCATTGATGGTGGTGGCGTTGTTGCTGCATCCTTGCACTTGGGCTTGGGCTTTGGCTTTGGGCCCATGTTACTTTTGTTTGTCTTTTGTGTTTTATTGTTTTTTGCTTTTAGTAAGATGTGGCTTTATGCCGGCAATAAGACCCTACAACATTTTAGTAGGGCGATGTGGGCTCTGTCCCGGTTTGTGCACCTTGTGTGCCTGGTCTACCCTAGTTAGGCGACGAGTTCCTTGCCTCGTCAAATGGTCGCAACCTCCTAGTGGTATGATGAAACTCAGTGTCACTAGTCTTAATTCCGGTCGGCAACATATTAGGAAAGCTACACTATTTGTATTGATGGTTCGGTTTCGAGTTATCTTTCCATTATGTCACCACACAATATCAAAGCAAATGGAGTAGCCAGTAGAGCACTCTTTGCTAGTTGGTGCCTGTTAGAATACATAGATTCTTTGGAGACTCCTGATATTATTTCAGGACATTCTCTCAATGCTTATTGTATTTTGGGGTTACGGCTCTATGTCCCCCCCTTGTATTCGACAGTTTCATTAATTAAGGCCTAAGGGAAGCCGCACTGGCCCTTCTTCAAAAAAGATGAAAAAAAAAAACAATAAATCCAAATTAAATGGTACTTAAATAATGGATGGATCACCTCGATCAAAGATACTATTACTTGTGCTAGACTTTCCTAATATGTTTTTGGTGCAAGTTTGTTAAGGAAAGTATAATTATTTATCCTAGATTCCTAGTTATTAGGGGAGAGACAGACTTTTGTCCTAGTAACTTTGAATCCTACAAATTCCTGCCTCTAGGTAATTTAGATGTATTGTTGGTGTGATTTTGAGTAATGCCTGCAATCTTCTGGTGCTTAGTTTTTCATTAAATTGCAAGCAAACTTTTCACTGATAACAGTCTCTATGGAAAAAATTTAGCAGAATCAATACTGCTCTGCTTCTTCTCTGTTCCCTCATCTGTTTCCTACAAGGAGTTGCATCACTTGGTATCAACTATGGCAAACTTGGCGAGAATTGGTTGCTACCACTACATATGTTTCTTTATTTTTTGTGTTCATCTTGTAAAATCAATAAATTAAAGTGGGGCAAGGAAATATTGAATGTACAGTTGGTGATGTTGTAGACAGGTTTATACATAGTTATAGAAATCATGGTTATGTTGATGTGGGGAAGTTTAGACATGGTTATTTTTTGAAAAGGATTTGATTTTATTAGATATCAAAGCCATGAAACAAACAGGCCAGAGTTTAACAGAACTTACATAAGAAGATCCGGAATTAAACCGGGCGTCCTATCTAAGTCACACTTAAACTCATTAAAACTAAAATGGTCGCTCGCTGAAACAACAAGCCTACAAATTAAGTAAAAGTAATCTCACTTCCTAAGGCAAAATCAATTCATCTAGTCTAATTTGCCAGCACTTAATTGTGGTACACATATCAACTAGAAACATCTTAGAAAATACTATATAGAAATCACTCCCACTTGAGAAGACTTGAAGTCCAGAATGTCTTGAAATTTTGTACCTTAAGCAATCACTTTCTCTTTCCCCTTAGGGTTAGAGCTAGTACTTGTTTCAGGCTCATCAGCAGCTAACAACCTCGGCATCAGGTTGGTCTTTTTGCTCTTTGTCTTTTCTGGTTCTCCATCTTTCTTTCTTCCTTTCCCTGTTGTTCCATATGGCAGCTTGTTCACACTTCCAACATGACGTCCTCTCTTTCTCTTAGGTTGATCATTATTGTTTGAAGGCCCCTCCAACAAGCCCATAGTCACTGTATCCAAATTTTTCTTTCCAATAGCAAGACTTAAACGCAATTTTTTTGGAGAGATAATTACCTCATCATTTTCCCTACTACGGCATTGTCCTGTGATCGGATCTTCATTGAGTCTTGGTTCACTCAATTCTCTAATCTGCCAAACAGCTTGTCATATCGAAACTGCACCTGCCAAACAGCTTGTCATATCGAAACTGCACCATGAACTGGACCTCATCTTCCACCCTGAAACGTCGACGAAACAGGAGAGGCTTGGCATAATCGATCTCGACCCTGATGCGCAAAACTCGAGTCCGAAAGGCCGGGCGATCAAACTCTATGAACTCGCCTAGTGTACTCCCAATCAGGCGCATAATACGTTCAGATCTGAAGGCCGGTGGCACTCCTTGTAGTGTCATTCAATAGGATGATTTCTTCAGTGATATCTCCCTTGCCGGACTAACACCGTCATACGGTGCTAGAGCTATAGGAGCTCGGTTGTATCCCCATGGTCCTCCTTTCCAAACCCTATCCACATCAGAAGGATCTGTGAAAGTGAACAAGACCCTATCATCTTCTCTGAGCTCTTCAACATTCAATTTGCCATTGATTCTCCATGCAGATCGGAACATGCTAAGGAAAGAGCGACGGGAATATTCCCACACCGTGAGCATCTTCCCTACCATGAATGCTTCAGGTTGTCTCAATCCTTTTGATGGATGCAGGTCCACTGGTTTCTTTCCATCAGCCAGCGCTAGGGAGGAGGCCAAGCGGGCTACCATTGCATCAATTGCCATTGACGTGAGAGAGAAGCTACGCAGTCGAGAAAACCCTAACCCTAGCTAGAGGGAGAGAGACTGCTGCGGCTAGATTATATGATCCCCTTGTTGGAGCGGTGGCTCATGATTCCTATTTGTACTAGAAATAATACGTTTAGACATGGTCATGAAACTTCATCTCCAATTCATTTGATTAAATATTTTAGAAGTATTTCAATTCCACATCCTATTTTAATCTTAACGTACCTTTTTACTACAGCTTATTGATATATCTAATCTTCACTATTCTAAGAGATATTTAATATTACAGATCCTCAAGCATGAATGCAATCAAGTTGGATATGATATTTTATGATATGATGTGGAGATATTATACTATATATAAAGCGTCAGTTCACTGTTACACTATTCATATGAAAGGAGGAAAAGTCAATTTTGCCTTTACTGTTTTGGTAGAATATCTTTACACTGTTCATAAGAGGCAGAAAAGTCGATTTTGCCCTTACTATTCTCGGGTAGAATATCAAGATGATGTAAAAGTCGTTCTTCGTCTTGCTATTGTAGGCTGAGTCGTTCTTTGTCTTTCTTCGTCTCACACTTTCGTATATAAGTGTAAGATTTGGGAGCAAGCTTATTCGTGCCAAAGATTGTGAAGTGAACGACAGAGATTGAGGGGGAACGACCGAGATCGACGGGAAAGAAAAAGCTTGGTGGGGTATTTGTGGACGGCGGAAGAGGGAGGAGATAGGTGAGTTTTTGGATATTGAGTTGTGCTTGGTTTTGTTTACAGTGAGAAAATCTGTGTTTTGGATTGTTTTGATAGTTGTTTTGGATATTTAGAATAAGATTCGTCAATTGTAGTATTGGAATAGGGATGATTTCTCATTGTTTTTGGGTAGGTCTGATTGTTTCTGTCTCTGATTTGTTGATACATATATATAAATGACAACACCCAATTCAATGTTGAAAACCAATTCTCTGATTGGTTTTGTTAATATATATATACGGAGCCGTTCGAGAGCGGACGTCCGCAACCCAGAAAAAGTGTGGACGTCGCTGCTCCGGCCTCGATCGAGCGGCGACGGCGCGGCGCGGCTCGCCGGAGGGAGGCCAGGGGTCGTGCGGAGGGGTCTACGGTTGGGTGGAGTCGCCAGCGACTGGTTTTGGGTGCTGCACAGAACCTGCAGTTGCAAGTGAGGTGGCTGCCCAGAAACAGGCAAGCCCGACCTCCTCCGACCTCGAACGGTGCCCAGAACGGTCCGGGACGCCTCCGGCCTCCCTCCTGCAAGCCCCGCGCCACCGTCGCCGCCTGGAAGCCGCCTGCTGCGTCAACGTCCGCACTTTAGCAACAGTGCGGACGTCCACCCTTGATCGGGCTATATATATATATATATATATATATATATATATCTATACAATTATTAAGAGAAGAGAGCTTGCTCTCCAAAATTGAAATTTTTTACCAATTCAACCTTTATATATTAAAAAACTATGAAATATAACTAATCAATAAGGATAATATGGTAAATTGTAAAATTGAAAAAAAAAATTTAAGCAGAAAATGTGGTAGTTATACGGAAAGTTTTTCCACTACCTTTAACTTTTCTTCACACACATAGTGGGTGGGCCCTGCTAATATATATATATATATATATATATATATATATATATATATATATATATATATATATATATATATGTCCCTGTTCTTTGTTTTATACAAATTGAGAAACCTAAGGCCTAAGATTTAGACAATTTTGTATAGGTTGCTGAGAGTTTGAATCAAAAATCAAAATAAATTTTTAGTGCTTGCCAAAAAGACAAACAAATGATTTCTCATTGTTTTCGACTGTACAGATGATATTTGGTATTTGGTGTACCGATGCCTAACTGATAAATTGATTGTTTGTATTTTCAGCCATACTTGGAATACTGAATTGATCAACTTTTGTCATCAGAATCTGTAGACTGGGTAATTGTCGTGCTTTTTTAGTGCTTACACAAACTTATTATTTAGATACACTTCGCATATTATGTATGCCTGTAATCAAAATAATAACAGTCCTTAGTTCTTATGGTGTAATAGTGATTCCTCAAACAGCAAAAAACAATTTCAATTGGAAATAGTGATTCCTGTTTCATTCATCAGTTGAAATATATACATACAAAAAACGGTTTCTGTTCAGTTTATCAATTCAGATTTCATATATTGGTTTCAGAATCCATAATTAAGAGAAATCTTTCAATTGATAGTGTAGGGTGGTCCTGTTTGTGTATAAATGACAGTATTATTTTGATTTGAAGTTAAGTTGCTCAATAAAAGTGTCAATGAAGAAATTGAATTGCTTTGTGCATAGTTGTTGAGAAATTTCAGTTTCTGAGTTGATCAGAAACATTTTAACGTTTTGCTTATTTTTATCAATTGTGATTCAATTTAATTTGCTATATATTTGTGCAGGGTTGTTTGAATTGGGAACAAAGAAACACAAGTGCAAGAATTCTGTCTCTCTCAGGCAAGTTCTTCTTATGTTTCTGTTTTTTCTGCATGTTATGTTATTATGGAGAAAGATAAGAGGAAATATAGGAATAGTTAATGCTTTTCTGATGCACTTCATAGTAGAAACAGAATGAACGTTACAGTTGATGAGCTGCTAAAGGTTGCAAGAAAGGCCATCATACAAGTTAAACATGTAATTGGTGAAGATTAGTTCTAATCGTATAAGTAGGAATTAAACCGGGTAGATGTGTGAACTGTCAAAATTAGTAACTTTATTTTAGTAACAAGTAACAACCAAAAAATTGAAGTGTTCTTTCTGTTTGGAAATGACAAGAACAGTATGTTGGGTTATTCAGTTGAGTGTTAGAGAATAGAGAAGATATTGATTAGTGTTTAGTACTAATCCCGGAATACAAAGTTCTACAAAAAACAAATAGAACAGGTTTCATTTGTCCATTCACATACGCTCAATAATTTTTATCGTCTTTTAATCCTACTACGACCAAATGTTTTTCATAATCGGTGTTTCTTTCTTTTCGCATTATGTCCAGTACTTTACTTGAAACATTTTGTCTCATTACATCTTCTACTTTGCTCTCTGTTCTCAAGCATTTACAGACCTACACAAATTACCTTCAATGTTTGTTCGCACAAATACTATATTGCTAAACACTTTATATTATATATTTCAACTGTATTATCAAATTGTTAAAGGAAAAGCATATTATGTATCTTCGTCAAAGAAACTTACGAAAGAGGGAATCAAGGAATTGCAATCACATCACAATCAGCATTTACTAAGGGGCTATGAAATGAAATGAGTAGACCAATTCCAATTCAAATTTACTTTTACACGTTATCACCACGCTCAGAGCTAATAGCCAAGAAAAAAAAAAAAGGGTTTTTGTCCATTTACCCCATTTTTAGAGATTTTTTTCCCACTTATCCCATTAAGTTTTTTTAATTCCCTCTTACCCAAAACACTTATGTCATAAAGATATCCACGTAAATTATTTTCCAAAAATATGAATTAGATTTCAAGACCAAGATTCGTAAAGGTCACATTTTTCGATTGCTATGTGAAAATGCTTTATCACAGTAGGTGTGTATGTATAATGCGCATGAATTTTCATTATCATGGCAAAAAGGAATTTATATGTTGCATTCTAAAAATAACCATAACACGTTTAATAATAAATAAAACATAGCATATGCATGCATAGGAAAATTATATAAGCGTAAATGAAATAAAACATGCTCAAAATTTTGTAAATAACAAAATATATATGACATGCTCAAAAAATAAAATATAAACAATAACATAATTAAAACATGCTTAAACATAATTACGTAAAAATCACAAGGCATGCTTCAAAATTATCTAACTAAACATGCTCAAAAAGTACTAATTATAAACAATTAAATATACCGGAGTATGAAATTAAATAAATAAAAGAGAACATACTTGGTTTCGAGAAAATAAAACAATCCTAGCGCACGCGCGTGTTGATGCAGGCGTGTGTAGCGATGTTTTTGGGCTTGAGAAAAACTGGGCCGCTTCTTCTCTCTTTTCAGCAGTGGACCACGGGGCCTTTGTTTTTTTTTTTTTTTTTCTTGGCCTGCTTTTTCTTTTCTTTTTCTTTTTTTTGGGCCGCAGGGCCTGTTTCTTTTTTTCTTTGGTTTTTTGTTTTTGGGCTGCAGTCCTGCTTCTTTTTGTTTTTTTTGTTGGGCCGGCTCTTTTTTTTTCTTTCTTTCTTTTTTTTCTTCTCCCTTCTCCTTCCTTCTGGTTCGCAAAACTGCAGAAGGGTAGCTGATTCAGGTCGTGGGCAACGACGGGAAGGCGGGCTGTGCAAGGCCTAGCGCTGGGCGAGGGAGTTGCAAGGTTGAAGGCGGAGTAGGCAGAGGTGAGGCCGCAGCTAGGCGAGGCAGCGGCTGGGCGGGATAGGCGGGCAGCTGGAATCGGGGGCAAGGTGCAGCAGCGCGGGTATGGGGAGCAGCAGCGACAGAATCGAGGCTGGAGGGGTGAGCGGAACATGGATGAGGCCGGCTCTGGGGCTTTGTAGCCGGAAATTTTTTTTTTGTTTTTGTTTTTTTTTTTGTTTAGGGTGGCGGCAGAAAAGAAGAAAAAACTTTTTTCTTCTTCTAGAGTTTGGGTTTTTTTTTTTGGGTCCTTGACCAAAAGCACCAAAATGAGCTAAAATTATCTCACTTACCCCAGCAAGAGATTTTTATTCCCACTAACCCAATTTATATTGAAATGACAAATTTACCCTCATATGTCAAGCCTGTAGGACATAAATGGGTCTTTGTCAGAAAGCGTAATGAGAAGAATGAAGTCCTGAGGTACAAGGCTCGCCTTGTGGTGCAAAGTTTCTCACAACGCCCTGGAATTAACTACGAGGAGACATGCTCTCCCGTAATGGACGTTATAACGTTCCGCTACTTAGTTAGCTTAGTAGTTTTCGAAGTACTGGAAATGCAGCTCATGGATGTGGTTACTGCATATCTCTATGGGGATCTTGATTCATATATATATATATATATGAAAGTGCCTGATGGCCTTACATTACCCAAGTCAAGTGACTCTAAACCACGGAGTGCATTTGCAATTAGGTTGAAACGCTCACTTTACGGATTGAAACAATCCGGGCGGATGTGGTATACTCGTCTAAGTGACTACTGACTTGATACACATTTACGCAAACGTACGTATAGTTGTCAAGATAGGGAAGTATTAAGCCCAAAATTATCGTACCACTGGGATTAGTGGCTAACCCACAATCCTTGGGTGGTCGGAACTAAAGTCACAAGCAAATAAAGGAAAGTAAAATAAAATAAAAAGGCTAATCTAAGGCACCAAGCCTTAGCAATGCTCGGTTTTGGTTTGCACCAAAAGCCTAATCAAAACTAAGAGCCTAGTGATGGCTATTTACAATGAGGTAGGAATTGTCATTCAAAATTGTGATTTTAATTTATCTAAAAGACTACGCCAAAAACTAAATTAACAACAACAATTAAAAAATGAAGAAAAATAAAAGAGAGATAGATTTTGGGTGCTAGGAATCCCTCTCTATCAATTTCAATGCAACAAACACATTTCAAGCAACAAACATATCTGTTTGAACCCAAAATGAGCATTTTGGCCTGACAAGGCGTGTCTTGGAGAAATTGACCCAAAGTCAATGGTTCAAGCTATATATTGTCGACAAGTTCGAAATATATTATTTAGAGGCTAAATAAAGCCTTCCTGTAGAATTATGGAAGATTATGCGAGCTGCAAGAAAAGGAAATGATGGAAGCATGTAAATGAAAAGTCAACTTTAGCACATTTTCCTACTTCAGCTAGGAGAAACCGAGCTAAACAAGGAAGGAGGGGCGGCAGACTAACCAAACGAAATCCAAATGAGCTAAAACTTTCCAGATTCATTCTAGACATCCCAAGGATCATTTCCTATGAATAGTGCAAGAGCTATTTTGGAGTGGAAAACCTTCAAACAATCAGTCCAATTTTCTGAAAGACAAAACTGGAAAACCGGACCTGTAAGGAGTCCAGCAGCGTTTCCGGCCCAACCACATGGAAGTAAGCTCTGAAATTTTACCAGAATGATCTAAACTCATGGTGGATCATTTGATATGAAGAAGTCGAAGGCTCATTCTGAATTTTTGGTGGAGATATAATTGAAGGAATAAAGGAGCAGAAAGTGACTCAAAACCACTCCGAAACTCATCATTTTCAATTCCATTAGTGCTTAAGTGCCTAACCCACCATAATTCCATTTAGTGCTCCATAATTCCATTAAAGTGCTCGATGATTCCATTAGTGCTTAAATGGAAAACATCATGATTAGTTTTAAGGCCAACCACTATGGCTTGGTAGCCTATATATAGAAGCTACAACAAGTAGGACAACACAATTCATCAATTAATCTCTACGATTATCCAAGCCTCTCCAGAGTAACCCCTCTCCTTCTCTTACCGGTGACCACACTCCAGTCCCAGAATCCTCAGGAGCCGACTGTCAGTGCCACCAAATCCTCTGTCAACGTGCTTTGGTCCTAGTCTCCTTGGGAGCCGACTGTAGTACCGCAACCACAACGGTTACGGAACCAGCCAAGCAAGGGTAACGCCCTCGCAAACCAGCCAAGCTAAAGTCACGCTTTAGCAAGTTCTCCCCACTTCCCAGTGATTTTCGCTCTACTCGATCTACGACGTCGAGTATCGATTGTGCGATTTTGAAGAAGCTTAGCAAAAGTCCTCACCACGAGGCACAAAGAATCCCGCAACGAGGTTGGTGCTCTCCTCGTCCACAATCGCTGAAAAGAAGTCAGGTCAAGGGACACCCCCGACGACCGCACCCAAACGGTGCTGGCACGCCCACGCAAGAAAATAGACTGTTGACCAGCTCAAGAAAAAAACTGAAGCCAAACATTTTGGCACACCCAATGGGACTACACCAGAGTCTTTTTGTATTCACCATCATTAGGATGCCAGGGGAAAATCTTTACCAAAGGAAATTCCTAAAGTGAAAAGATGGTCAATAGCACCATTGAGGCTGACAAGCTCGCTCCGCTTCCCATCCTAGATTATGCAAGTTTCGAAGAAAAGGTCATAATACTGGGGGGGCAATAGCGAAAGATATGGAAAAGAGATAGAAAGGCAGCTTGCAAGTATTGACTGCCAAATTCGGTGGAACGCTCAGCAGAGCAAGGTGCTATATGATCAACTCTTTGTGATCGTCATTGGCGAGGACAAACAGGTCACTTCTCACAAAATAACCGCAACGAGTTTCTCGATCTTCAGAAAGTTAAAGTGTAAAAAGGCTGTTTCCGAGATTGAATTGCCTATAAGAGGCAATCAATCTAAAGGCGAAAACCTTCGTCTAGATCAGTTTGTTGCAGAAGAAGAAATCAGCTTGCCCACTGGTAAATCACAGCCTTGCACACAGGTTGCATATGGAGAAGAGGATCAACAAGATTGTTCTTCTGATAAGAAAATTGTCTCTGAACAAATAGCTGATTTCTCCACTGATCAAGCCAAATACGTGGCTACTGGTCAGATGCATGGGGGGCAAGATATGGCCCATGATCATCCCTTTGATCAAAAGAAGCAAGTTCATGATAAATTCAATTGTGACTCTGCTACTGGACGTCATCATGATCATGCAAAGGGTCAAGGGCAGGGCCCACCTTACTATCATCAATTTAGCCTTGGCCATGCTGGACGTCATGGTGGAGTTAATCAATTAAGCCATGGCCAACTTAATTATCAATTAAGTTGTGGTCTACAGAAGCCAATCTGTGGCTTTATTAATCAATTCAACTTGAAGTTCTTCATATATTCTACAAGGCCAAGCGGTGGCTTTGATATATGTGGAGGGCACATCTACAACCCACGTTGCATGAATGGCCAGAACAATTATTCTAGTGGCCAAGTTGTCCTTCGCAACTGTAAATTTGAGTATCATCAATACAAATTAACTCTTGTTTACAATTATCCAGCTCCAAATTTCTTGCAAAAGAAATTTGTCTATGATACTAAACAGTCCATAGAGGCGTCTCAATATGATGCCTGGAAAGAATATAGAGGCAAACAAATATTTGATATGCCTATTTTCGAAGAAGAGATCGATTCATCGAATTTTGGTGATTCTAAATTTGATCTCGATGCGGAGCCAATCTATGATAAATATGATGATAATTATAATTTGATTATTGGTTTCAAAAATCATATGAAGGAGTTCAAGTTCTTTGAAGCTCTTGATGTGGAGAATTCAGACCAACAAGTGGTCAAATGCAAAAGCCAATTTGTGGTTTATTCTGAAGACACCATGTTCTATGATATGGTAGTTGGTAACAAAGCCGATCTATACTCATCTTCATCTCCAAAATTGCAATTGAAGATCATGCTTCGCCAACCAACAAGGATACTTGGGGGGCAAGATTACCCCTCTCGCGAGCCAAATTCCTCCAAATTCTTCAACGCAAAGTATCTTTGTTCTTTTCCTACAAGCTCTCACAGGAGGGATTTTTACCCTACAAATTTTGATACATCGGAGCTTGGAGTGAAGCATAGATGGCCTCCCCCGTGATGTTGTAGAGGCGGCGAATGGTGGAAACATTTATTTATTTCTGGCGCCGTTGCCGGGGATTGAAAAATCTCCATGTAAAGGGGTTGATGAATTAGTAAGGGGTTGTGAATCATAACGGAATAGGTGAAGTCTCTTTTGTTAATATTGGCATAAACTCCTTATTGGTGCCTGGTTCAGGTCCCTTAAGGTTAAGGGCGGCTTTTATTAACACTTGTTGAACTCTCTTCACACTTATGACCTTTCTCATCTTAGTAAGTATAGCCTATGTGAAATGGTGTCTAGAAAGAGGACAACGTTCATGACAGGTTCTTGAATCCAGAAGTGCGTGCAAATGGGCCTAAACCACTATGTGGGAGTAGCTCATGCCAAAATGGATTCTGCCTCTCTTTTTTCGCCCTCCCCCACCTGGCCATTTCAGTAAGGTTGCCCAAAGGATTTGAAAGAAAATTTGTGTCTAGGCGACTATACTTGGGCCGCTTGTCTAAAAAAAAAAAAAAAGTTTACTGAGGAGTCGAAACACTGAGGCGGAGTCGATCCAAAAAGCCAGCAAAGTCTTCACGAGGAATATTTTCACCAAGCTCAAAGAGATTCCTCCTCACTCGGATCTGCCTTGAGAAGATTTCTCCTCACTCGGATCTACCTTGAGAAGATTTCTCCTCAAAGAATTTCCGGAGAAGCTATCATTTTGGAGGCCTCTCCTGTTTGTTCACGAAGCATCCCAAAGGCCCACAGGTGTCATAGAAATAGTTGAGCAGAACACTTTGGAGCACAGCAAAATCAGCCTCCTAAGCTTCGCAAAAGATCCACCACAAAAAGTAGTTGCATGAAGTCTGCAAATGGAGTACAGACAAGAAGTGAATTCCGAGCGAAATGAGCTCGCGAAAAGTATCAAGAACTTACTATATCTTGATTTGTGGCTGAGATATTTTTAGAGATTAATTTATTAGCCGATTTCTTCGCATAAGACATGGGGTTCGGAGGAGTCATACACGGTTTCTTCGCATAAGACATGGGGGGAAATTCTAGTGTTCCTACACTCGCGAAGCCCATTCATGAAGGCCTGTTTTTTAGGCCCATAATCGTTTCTTCGCTACGCCTAGCAATACTAGGGGGCAACATGCACTACACTATACTAAGCCGAGTTAGCGGCTGCAGAATTTTTTTTTTGAGCTTTGTCTCTTCTCTCGCAGAGAAAACACCTTCGCGGGAAAATAGGGTCAAGGTGTGGATTTCCTCAAAACCTTCGCCGCGAGGCTCTTTTTGACGCGGAGCATATTTTAAAGTTCATATTATTTTCAAAGCTCCTGAATATACAACTATGGGGGCCTATATTTGGGGCCTTGCGAGCAGGCCCGGCCCTGGCCCAGGGCAGGCAGGGCGATAGCCCAGGGCCCAAATTTTGGGAGAGAAAAAAAAAAAAAAAAAAAAACCTAAATCCCTAAAGAAAGTCGCGCATCCTTTCAAAAAAAAAAGAAAGTCGCGCATCTGACACATCTCCCTTCTTTCTCTTCGGCAGAACCTCTCTTCAACTCTTCATCTTCTAATTCTTCTCTTCTTCCTCTCAATTCACAGCTCCCAAGTCTCATTAATCATGGAGCAAATCGAGCAATATACCCGTTGCCAATTTATGGAGAAGACAATTCATCTTCTCCATAATCTCTCTATAAATAGGCTAGCAATTCCTCAATCTAAATCTCAGTCTCTTTCTCTGACTCTCTCTCAATCTCAATCTCAATCTCCATCTCTCAACCTCTCAATCTCGTTGTTTTACTTGTTCACAAATCACAAATCTTGGGCTTTGTTTCCTGGGACGAATTCGTCGACGATCTGTGCAGTTGTTCCGCAACTATCTTGATTCGGTAGTACCTCACTCTCCGATTTTCACTTCTTGTTCTTTTTTTCCTGTTTGGTTGCTTTGGAAATTGAAGATGAGGATTGGAATGGTGCAGTTCTTGATTGCTTTTATGTGTGTGTTTGATTCAATGTCTAACTTCCTTTGTTTTCCAGAATTCCAGTTTAGTGCTTTATCAGACCAATTGTATCACTCACCAGACCACCACAATGATGTGAGAAGGAAAGTCGTAAATCAAGTGATTCAGGTTAGAAATATGATACTATTTTGTTCAATTGAACTTTAGCAATGGAATTTTGTGCATCGGCCATGGGTTTTGATTTTTCTTTTCAATTGTTTACAGCATTGTGGTGTCATTGGTGTGAAACTGTGAACAAAGTCAAGGACTCAAGGAGGGCGGTTTGCGTAGACAACGTATTAGATTTCTCACATCCAGGTTCTATTGTTCGATTGATATTTGTCCTTTTATTTTTTATTAGAGTAATGTTTCCTAAGAAATACGCATCTGGTAGTGAAAAAAGAAAAAGAAAAAAACAGCAAGAAGATTTTATAAGCTCCCAAAGAGGTTCTTTAGATAAGTTTTTTAAGAAAAGAGGTGTTTCTTCGGAAAATCAAAGTGAAAATGAGGTAACTGAAGGAGTTCAAGATATAGGTGAGAACGAAAATGAGGTAGCGGAAAGAGTTGAAGATATAGGTGAAAATGAAAATGAGGTAGCCGAAGGAGTTGAAGATATAGGTGAACATGAAAATGATCAAACAGAAAATATGGAAGAAACAAATGTGCTTGAAAGTGAGAATATTGAAATAAATTGTGTGAGTGAACCTTTAGAAGGTACAATGCCTTTGAATATATATGATCCTAGAGTTTGGGATAGTTTAGATGGAAAAATGAGAGATCTGCTTGTTGAAAAAGGTCCTATTAGAGAAACCAATATTGTTTTTCCTAAGGATAATCTAAATAGGGGGTTCTCTTTGGATTATTTTTCTCAAAAGATGAGTAATGGTGAACTTTCCGATAGAAAATGGTTGGTTTATTCAAAAGATTTGGATAAAGTATTTTGTTTTTGTTGTAAAGTTGTAAGAAAAGCTCATTCTAGAGTCAATTAGCAAATGAAGGAATTAATGATTGGAAACATTTGGGGGATAAGCTTAAACAACATGAAAAGAGTCGTGAACACCTCTCTAACCTTAGAGCTTGGAATGAGCTACGAGTGAGATTGAGCACAAATCAAACAATTGATAAAGAATTACAAGAGCAAATCAAGAAAGATACAGAGCATTGGAAAGAAGTCATGGTTAGGGTAATTAGTGTTATTAAACGTCTTGCTATGAATAATATAGCCTTTCGTGGAACAAATGAAAAAATCTATGAGGATTCAAATGGAAATTTCTTAGGCTTTCTTGAATCAATAGGAGAGTTTGATCCAATAATGAAGCATCATTTTCGACTCATTCAAAATAAAAATATTCATTATCATTATCTTAGTCATAAAATACAAAATGAATTGATAGCTATGTTGGCATCAAGTGTCAAGAGTGCGATTATAAAGAAGATTAAAGAGGCTAAATATTTTTCTGTGATTCTTGATTGCACCCCTGATGCTAGTCACAAAGAGCAAATGACTTTGATAATAAGATGTGTAGATGTTGCAAGTTGCCCAATAAAAGTAGAAGAGTATTTTTTGGAGTTTTTAAATGTGGAAGATACATCGGGTTTGGGTCTTTTTAATGAACTACAAGCTGCTCTAAGCTCTCTTGATTTAGATATTGATGATGTGAGGGGACAAGGTTATGATAATGGTTCCAATATGAGAGGAAAACACCAAGGTGTTCAGAAAAGGTTACTTGACATAAATCCTAGAGCTTTTTATATGTCATGCGGTTGTCACTCTCTTAATTTAGTACTTTGTGATATGGCAAACTCTTGTCTAAAAGGAAAATCATTTTTTGGAGCATGTCAGGCCATTTACAATGTGTTTGCTAATTCAACAAAGCTGGAACCTTTTACTTGAATATGTAGATGAATTAACTTTGAAATCTTTGTCGGCTACACGGTGGGAAAGTCGTATTGAAAGTGTGAAAGCAATAAAAAGTCAATTTCCCAAAATAAAAGAAGCTTTAATCAAACTTGCTGAAGTTGGTGATGCATATGATAATCATTTGAGTTGGGAAGTTGGGAAATTATTAGATGGTGAATTTTCAAGTTTTGATTTCATTTTAAGTTTGGTTATATGGCATGATATTTCGAACAAAATAAACATGGTAAGCAAAAATTTGCAGGCTGGAGATATGATTCTTGATGTTGCTATTAAAAGTTTAAAAGGGTTGATTTCATTTTTTGAAAAATATAGAGAAGATGGATTTAATTCTGCTATAATTGATGCTAAAGAAATTGCAAATGAAATGGGAATTGAGTCTGTATTTCCTGTGAAGCGTAGGGTTATAAGAAAGAGACATTTTGATGAGATTCCTAATACAGATAGAGAACAACAATCAGCTCAAGAAGATTTTAGAACTGATTACTTTCTTGTCTTAGTTGATATGGCTCTTTCTCAATTGAAGAGTAGATTTGAACAAATGGAAAGTTTTGAATATGTATTTGGCTTCTTATTTGAGGCATCACAGTTGGTTTCATTGGATGATGAAGAAATGAAAAATTGTTGTTTGAAACTTGAACTTGCTTTGAAACATGGTGAGTTGTCTGATATTGATGCAAAATATTTGCTTTCTGAGTTACAAATATTGCAGGAAATGCTACCAAATGAAGCATATGAAACAGGAAAACCATGGAATTCCATTAAAATTATGGAGTTTGCAAAAGAAATGGATATGTTTCCAAATATTTTGGTTGCTTATAGGATTTTATTGACTGTACCTGTTACAGTAGCATCTGCGGAAAGAAGTTTTTCAAAATTAAAGTTATTAAAATCTTATTTGCGGACAACGATGACTCAAGATAGGTTGAATGGTTTGGCAATCTTGAGTATTGAAAAGAATATGTTGAAAAATGTTGAGGTTGAGCACATAATTGATGACTTTGCATCTAAAAATGCAAGAAGAAGTCATTTTAGATGAGATTTGATTGATATAAAGTGATGTAATCTTTATTTTTCGGGGTATTGGTCTTACGTCCCTCCCCCCCCCCCCCCCCCCCGTTGTATCATATTTTTTTCATCAATATGAAACATTAATTTTTTTTTTTTTATATAAAGGGCCCAATTTTATTCTTCGCCTCGAGCCTTGAATTTCCCAGGGCCGGGCCTGCTTGTGAGACACAATTATTGGCTCCTCACGGATATTTGAATATCAGGATAAGAAAATATTATTATATTCATAAAGTGGCTTTGCGGCCAAAAGCAATACATTCATTACAAAGCCAAAGGTGGCTAAAATACAAAACAGGAATCTTCGGATATCTTCTGAATCTTTCTTCAAATAGAAGCAGTTGAGGAACCAAACATCGGTTTGAGCCACGCCATTATCCCAAGGAGGGGCAGACTTCAGGGAATGAAAAAGAAGAGGAACGGAGCCCCCACGCCTCCTTCAAATGGAAGCGGCAGAGGAATCCAACATAGGCTTGGCCAACGCCATTATCCATGAGAAGGGGAGACTCTGGTGATAGAAAATGGAGCCTCCAAGCTCCCTCAATTGGAAGTAGCTATGGAATCCAACGTCGGGTTGAGCCGCACCATTATCTCTGAGAGGGGCAGAGAGTGAAGGAACCGAATATCGGCTTGAGTCTCTGCATCCCCTTTAGCAATGGTAACCACACTAGGCCAAAAAAGCTAACAGACAACGGACCAAAATCGTTGTGTGATTTGGACGATCTCCGTTGTGTATCGGAGCGTTGTGTGATGAAAAATGGCACAACGATGGAAACCCGTTGTGTGAAACACAAACAGTCAACACTTATTTTGTTATTAGTGTTGTGTCTTCCCTCGACAGATGCTAGGCAGAGCTGCTGCGCAGCATGGCAGCGCATGGCAGGTGCATAAGTCAGACAACGGAACTTGTTTCAAGCTGTTGTTGGAAAGCATTTTCAGACAACGTTTTTTTAAATTTCACTGTCTTCTGATTTGTCGTCACACTTCAGTTGTGGACTATAGTTGTTGTGTAGCTTAGTTTTGGACAACGTAGTTCTATTTTCACAGTTGTGTGAGTGTAATTGAGAAGACACAATTTTAGTAAAACCATTGTGTGATATATAAGAATGCATTGTGTGAGTACCCAGATTTAACATTGACATTATATAAGATCTGTTGTATGACAATTTTCATTGCCTGCTTTTGTGCATTACTAGAGCTCCATTTTGACCTAATGAACAGTGATCAATTAGAAAGAAAACATTGCAAAACCATCAAATGAGTAATCCAACCCATACTTTAAACTTCAGATGTAAAAAGAGAGCATTTCTCAATCATCCAAGCCAACATTAAAATAAGAAAAGCATTCTAGTACATGCCCTATCTACTTGAACATCAAAAGCTTATGAAACTAATACATTTCTTAGGACAAATTGACAAATGTGGCAGTGGGCAACACTAGTGCACTCGCTTTCTCCTTTGAAAATGCAGGATAAGTGCATGCTTCCTCTTCTCCTTCTGACACTTATCGCTGGCCCTAAACACCAAGACCCCCACAATTACCCAAAGTGGTCCGATTGAACACAAGAATGAATACCAAAAAGAAGAGATAGTGAAATACCAGTTAGACTCACCTTGGTTGTGTCATCAAGATTTTTTAGTGTAGAGTGAATGACCTGAAGCATTGGAGTAATACCAGAACCACCTGCAATCTGGATGAAAGAAAAGAAATTACACTTGAGAGAGGTGACCATACAGATTGGATCATCATAACCTTTATAAGTAGTCAAGAGATGGATATCCTTTTGGTCAGAAAAAAGGAAATGATAATTGGACAATAGCAATTAAAAAGCAGGATATGCCTTTCTCATAATCTGGTTCAAAAACCATATGTTCACAAGTAGTAATAACAATCAACAAATGACAATCAACAAGTAGTAATAACAATCAACAGATGCTCTTACCATGCCAATATGATTCTTCATGTTGGAAACATATCTCAGTTATTCAATGGGTCTGCAAGAAAAGATACACCTCATTATAAGATAACTTAGAGTGTATCCTCTACCTATCATTGCCACTGGTAAATATAGGTTACCCCTTCACTTAGACTACATCTCCTGGTTTTAAGCTTGCAAAATGCTGGCTCATTTTCCCTTCTGGATACACCTATATACAGTTTCGATAAAAGGAAAGAAACATGAAATATAGTCATGCCTTGACAACACCTTAATTAATAAGTCAAAATATCCCTTGGAATCTGGACCTGATATAGGAGTATACTTGGATATATAGTCACACCAGGTAAATTTAGAATTAAACAAATAAAAATTGAGAACAACCAGAAAATTGCAAAGTAAAATCCCAATCAAGTTCCAAGAACAGTGAGTTCATAAGACAACTATGAACATAAAGCCAATTGATTTTCTGGATTGGAAAGCACTATGAACATATTGCAAAAAAGTTATGTATAAAAGACATGCTATACAGAACACCCTTTCATGTGTGTAAATATTTATGCTGAGATGTAAATTTTGGGTTGAGGAAGAACATGGATTTTATGCAATCATAACACAAAGAAAAGGCAAAACTGATTATACAAAAAATGGATTGTGAAACCAGATTCTGCTTTCCTTTTATACACAAATATATACTAGAATAACGTTGCTCTTATAAAAGTTTTTGAAAAATGCAGTTAGCAGTTTTCCTACACTGCAAGTACTTAGGCATTGCTATTTAAGTTTGGCTTGGAATGTAATCTAGTTTATTGAGTAATAGAAACCTTCCAATCTAACATAATTATGGAATCAGAGTGTGCGCGTGTGTGTGTGTAACCTTCTAGTATCCTTCCATCAAATCAGAGGACAAAAACTAAATGGAAAATCTTGGCTTTAATTAAAGTTGAGGTGAAAGAACAAAACTGTTTGGCTTTATGAAATTTGCTTTCAGTTTTAAGGTCAATTGAGAAATGATTAATTATGATCTGCTTTGAAATTATGATGCCAAAATGTCAAATGTCAGTTTGAGTTTTCAGATCACACCGTGGTAGAACTTTGTATGTGCTAAAACCAACAACTAGGTAAAAGAGTGAAATGCCTGAATTTTGGTATGAGATGAACGCGAAACTGGCCTACCTAAGATCAAAATCATCACCTAGCTTTAGTCAGAAACAATTATCACTTGCAGAGGTGCTACCTCTTAGTATGACCTATTGTAAAACCGATAAAAAAGATTAATGTAATAGTCCAATACAACTAAGACTAGGATCTGTAAAATTTCAATGCAACTAAGACTCTATCCCAATCTGTAGTGTAGAATGGGTTCAGTGAAAGCAATATAATTTGGTGCATTTTTAGACATGGAAGAATAAGAGAAAGATTCATGAAAATATTTCCAGAGGAAAGGTGTATTGTAACTAGCAAGGTGCAAGCATCAACACTCATAGACAGCTCTACATGACACTGAATGGATTCGCATATGCAATCTTGCAAGAACGAAAATATCAAGATAGAGGTACAAATTCACAAAATGCATTAATGAAAACAAAATTTACATTTTGGTAGACACAAGCCATATATGACAACTATATTAGCAATAAAACAAAAAACATACACTTACATTAACAAACAACCCAAAGGAGAAGTAGAGAAGTTACAAAACTCAGCACAAAGGAGCCTCCAAAAAACCTGATTATGTGGACAAGAAGAAAAGTCTTTCTAAATATCCTTGTCTTTATGTTTGTTAGCTGCTGTGGTCTTCTAAGCCAAAACCCCCTTGCATCTTTCCCCGACGTTAATCCTACAAAATTCTTTTCAAATTTCAGAAACCGAAAATCTAAACAACCCGTAATTTACAAGATTATGAGCCCAAACAAATTATAACCAGAATACAAAATTATAATCCTAATTTTTACAAAAACCAACTTTCAATTCCAGATTTGTTAAAATCTTGCACAAATCTAACGTCAAAATTTTAAAACCCAAACCACAATTGGACCCAGAAACCATATAAGCAACGAAACACTACTGATACAAGATCTAGATCTGGGTTCAAGCTGTCCTCACCAAAAACAGAAAACCACAATATGAAAGGAAAAAAACCTAAATCTGTGAAGAAAGCTCGAAACCCTAGACTCGGGCTCAAAGAATATTCCAAGAAATTGAAAGCAGAATCGCTTAATTGAGAGGGAGAGAGAGAGATGTAGAGATCTTACGAAATCAGAGAGAGCAATCGTCATAGTGTACGGAGTCGAAGACGAAGACGAAGACGAAGCCGAAGGTGAGAGGTTGCGGGGTGTTGGTAAGGTTTATGGTCTTTGGTTATCTCTAAGCTAGAGAGGTAGAAAGTTATTTTGTCCAAGTGTTTCGGTTGTACACGAAGTCAAAACCCTAGTTAATTTGTCACAATGTCTTTTTTTTTTTTTTTAATTAATGCATCAGACAACAAACACATCACAATATGTTGTCTGATCATGTACAACTTAAATTTCAGGTTAGGTTCCAAAGAGGGAAAGTTCCCGCGCTATGTGCAATGGTTTGGCACTAGGATAAACATGTTTCATTTAGACAACACAAATAAAGTTTTTATGTTGTAGGATCCTTAAATCATGACATATATGTTTTCCAAAATTATAGGTTTTGGGGCGGAATGAGTAGCATTTGGGGGCGTATCCAAAATTACCAATAATATATGATTTGATCATACAACACAAAGTCAAAAGCTGTTGTATGATAATTTGCAAGCTAGTATCACACAACAGGTATAACTATGATGTTGTACAATGTAGTCCATATTTGGACCCAAATTTGTGTCAAGCTAGGAGGGAAATCTGCCGCTCTTTTTTTTATCATTCACACAACAAAATATTCTTGTCATTGTTGTGCAATCACCTTCTACATAAAAACTTCAAAATTTTTATGGCCTTATACAACGTAAGGTTCTTAATCGTGTTGTATGATTGACTTTCTATCATCACACAACATCTTTTTTTTTTCGTTGTGTAAAAAGTATTGTATATTGAGGTTATTGGCCTAGTGCCACCATCAGTTGGACGTGAAGTATGGGAACAGCCATTCTGTAGCTTGAACCCATTCCTTCAAAGAGTCCATCCCTCCTCATCCCTCTAAAATTCTGTCAAGAAGAGAGAGGGGGAGAAGGAGGTGAAAACCAAAGCCCCTTCCATCTGGAGGGCACAACACGGGCCGGGTCCAGAAGGAAGGAAACAGAGAAGGAAAGACGAACCACAAAGTGGCCTTCCTCCCTTCCCCCGTTTCACTCCGCATGTGGGATTCTAACAAAGATGATCTCGCGTAGATCCCACACTTAGAGCCCAATCGCATTTCTAAACCAATCTGAAGCCTGGCATTTTCCATCCAGACTTCCAGAAGGCCGAAACAAGGGGTTGCCTGAGATTAAGCCATGAGGCCGAGTCCAGGCTTGAGATTTAGCCATAAGGCCTAAAGTCTAGAGGCTGAGAATGGTTTCATGAGGCGAAAGTTTGTGAAGAAGGAAAAAGAGAAGCAAATATTGAAAGGCCATTGTTGAGGATCTGAAACTCAGAGGAAGGTTTTTGGCGTGAACGTTCCCATCCCCAGAATGCACCTATTTATAGGAACAGGGCATGCAAATCTCCACCCTTGGATGGACAGTCGAATAGTCAAACTAAATGTCAGTAAATCTTGATAATTGCCCTAAATCTCGAAAAAGAAGGGATTATTGGCGCGTGGGGGAACCGAACGGTTTTCGAGGAGGTAACTGTTCCATTTTCAATATTATCTTCTCATGGTAGAGTTTTCCACAGTTAGTTAAATGCGAAGTTAAAGACTCATTAAGAAGATAAAACCAAGAGTTATTGAGTTGGGGCCAGCAGTGGATCCAAAAGATAAATATTAGTTAAGAAATAAAGATGTCGTCGGTACTACAAGAAGAATATATATGTATATATATATTTTGTACTACAGTTGGGCCTAAGGAAATTACTATTATAAGTCATAAGAGGCCTAAAGTGGCCGGCCCGCAAAATCAAGCTTCACACAAAGCACCTAAACCTGGAGGTCTGCAGCAAGGGCCCCGTTTTCAATCAACAAGGCTCATTTTTCAGCTTGGGCCAAACAGCGAGTCAATTCTTCGGAGGCAGCCAAGGAAGCGTCCAGTTGGGCTTCCTCCGCGCTGAGCTCATTGTTCACATGGGCCAAACGAGCTTGGAGATGTCGGATCTGGTCTTCTAAGTCTAACTTCTGGAGCCTTATATCCCTCATGTGAGTGGCCCGATCATTCAAGGTGCCGCGAAGAGTCTCCATCTGACTAGCGAGGTTATTCCGTACCATGCGGGCCGCACGAGCTCGAGCCTCCACAGCAGATTGGTGAGCGCGGGCCACGTCAAGGTCTTTCAACAGCTTCTCTATAGTGTCGAGCTGAGTTGGATTGACCGCATGCTCTCGGCAAAGGAACACAATGGCTTCCCAGATCCTGGGGAGTTCTTCAGGCCCCCAGCCGCCGCTGTCCCAAAAGGTTTTGAAGCTCTGTCCTCGCTAGTTCAGCGGCAGTAAGAGGAGTTTCCTCAAGGATTTGAGCTAGCTTTTCAAGCCTAGTGGGAGGAGGAGGCGGAGGATTCACAGCACGATCATAAGTCACCAATGCTAGAGGGTCGATTGGTTCCTCAATTCTTTCATCTTCAGCATAATTTCCCTCAATGACCCCCTGAGATTGGTCCGACATCTCAGCCGCGGGAGATTCTGGAAATTTAATGCGAGGTTCATCAGTAGAGTGTTGGAAACGAGCAGCTCCGAGAGCAGAACCTTTGGCCTCAACTCTCGCCTCGTCTATTTCCGAAATCAAGAGACCACCACTGCTCGCCTCATCCCCCAAACCTGGGATGTACGTCCCACCGACCAGAGCTTCGGCGTCAAATACCACCTCCTCGGTACAAACAGGATCCTGGTCAGGTTCAGAAATGTCAGAGAGTGGGTTAGATCTAAAGGGAAATGGAAAGCATTGGCCAACAGTGGCTTACCTCTCGAGTTGTCGGGTCGATATCTGGTACATGGTCACCAAGAGGAAGAGGCCCCGCTTCATTCACCTCTTGGACCTCTAGTGCCGCGGGAATCTCTGTCGTCATTAGTTCCTCATAAGCGGCAGAATCCTCAGAGTGGCTTCCCACGCTTTCATGCTCAGGGGAGTCGTCATCAGAGATCGTTATCAGAATGGTAGGACCTTGTGGATGCTCTGTAGATGTGGGAGAGGGAAGAGGCGCTACGGGGCTAGTTGATGCTTGAACTAGCGAGAGAGTTGGCTCTTCTGCAGCGGCTGAGGATCCAGCCTCGCTCAGGCGAGAGGGATCAGTGGTCCTCTGACGGACCTGTCAAAAGATACATAGTGAAGATCCTGCCCAGATTCTAAAATTTAAATAGGATAAGACGGGGCCGGAGTTTACCAATCGCATTCCCAGAGGTTCGTCATCTTCAAAACTCTCTTTGACGAATTGAGCTCGATCGCGTTTGCAAGCGAAGGCAGCAGTTGCCTGTACAAGAAAAGAATCACAACTCAAAAAGGGGGGAAGCACCAAATATACAAGTTTGGGATCGTTCTTAACCAAATTACCTCAACGGGATCTTCATCATGAGAAGACTCTCCCTCAGGAGTCTCCTCTGCTATTGCCTTTTGTTTCCCGGCCTGAACAGAGGTTGTCCTGCTCCGGGTAGTTCGCTGCAAAACACACTCAGGAATAAGAGCCGGAAAATCAAGACAAGGAAAAGGAATGGTGAAGAAAGACAAAAACTTACTGTTGCCCCAGGCTCGTGGATTTGTATCCTTGGACGCGATGAGCGAGAAGGTAGAATAGGTCGCGGGCGTTGTGCTGCAGGGTTGGAGAAGCGCTCAAGAATCTCGCGGTCCTCCGGACCAGGACTACTCATGCCACGAAAGATCAGGGCGAAGAGTTCGTCATATGGCAGGTCCCAACAGTTCACGGACACTTCTTTCGACCAATCAGCATAATCATCGTCAACATCGTTGAGGGGGTACATCGCTATGACCCAAGGGGGAATCACTATCAAAGTAAACTGACTCTGAAAGGGGGTAGACCCAGGTGGGCTTATCTCCGCCAAGAGGTGTAGTAATTGGCAGAATCAACCAGACGCCAAGGTACCAACTGGGCCAACCCAAATTGGCGAGCAAAGTGGTTAAGGGCATAGAGCTCGTAGCTTACGCGGTCGGTGGCAAGCTGAATATCCAAGCAGGAGATGGCGCGACGAAAGGCCAGGAGGGCTCTTTCGCTATGATCCCGTCCACTAGGCAGAAAGCCATCATCAAGGGGAGGGGGGAATCGCCTAGAAAGGACTATTTTTGGGTCCGGCATCTCTTCCAGCAAGTACAAGTAAATAAAACACTCGGAGTAGGGTGGAGCTCGATACCTTACATTGCGGCAAATCCAATTCCCCAAAAGGGAATCGACTGGAGGATCCTTTGGAATATCACCGCGACAGAAGCGAGGGAAATAAATCTGCAGCCAAAAGGCGAGGATCCAGAAAGGGCCACTAATGTCGGTATCGAAGGGGCGCATTACGGCTTTATAAAGGGAGCGATATAACGCACCCAATACAGGTTGCCCAAGGCCAACACAAATACCATTGTAGACAACAGTGGCTAGAGAATTCCAGGGCCCAGTAGGTTTGTTGGAAGAAGTGCAAAAGATAAATTTGCAAAGCCAGAATTCCAGGAATGCGATACCTCCTGTATGGTCGCGCTGGGTGCGGTAATAGTAGCGCCAGAATGGGTAGGATTTGCTGTGATGCCCCCTACTAGCCATATCCATTCTCAAAGGAAATTGAATGCCATCAAACTGACCATGCACATAGGGGTCAAAATCAATGGGCAACCCCATGATGGTAAGAACATCCAGCAGAGTTATGCTCATCTGCCCAAACCAGAAATCGAATGTATTGCTGGAGGTGTTCCAAAAGCAAAGAACGATGGCTAGTGGTGCAGGGCTGGTATATGGGGAAGACAGAAGCATAGATCGATGGTTTGGGTGATACCCACCGCATCTCATTGGGCTAAATTTCTCGCTCGGACCTCCTGATACCAAACATTTTCCTCGGGAGCGATGGTAGGCCAGAAGCCCACTTTCCTCCTTGGCCCCCAACTGCTAAAATCACCGGGCACCTACCGAAGAGCCGCTATGGGACGACGGATGGGAATCCCATAATAGGCCATAGCATCATCTGGCAAACGATCGTGAGGTGTGGGACCCAGACTCGCTTGATTATCACCTCCACCAAAACCCATCAGTCGACTTCTCTCCTCTCCGGTCTGACTTCTACATCGAACACCCATGTTAGTCCGCCAGGTGAATGCGGCTTTGTCAATGATTTCATCTGCCTGATCGATAACGAATGGTTTCTTGGGTGCCATTTCTGGGTCGCAAGGAACACTTATCCACTACACCTTGATTTATAGCTCAAATATTTTTTGGAGATTAATTTATTAGCTGGGCCAGTAAGTGGCTCTAGTTGATAATTAATTAATCATTATTCCATCTTGAGAATTGCATCTAAGGCGGCAATGAAGAGATGACATTGCACCTTTCCCTACAACCGTATGGCCAGGATAGTGGCCTGATGTTTTTTTTTTTAACATGATTAAAACCCATGCGGTTTTAGATGCTAAAGTTGCAGCACGTATGGTGGTTTCACTTGGTCACATGTCATGATGTCGATAGCCATGATCCAATCATCCTCTTCAGCATAAGACTCGCGAAGGATTAAATGACAGCAAACGGTTTGCTATTCTGCATCTTATTTCGCCAAGTACTGTAGGCCTTGATCAAACTTGATCGAGCCAGCGAAGCGGCTCCAACACCTACATTTGAGAAACTCAACAGAGAGCCAGCGAACAAGGCAGATACTTGCTGCTATACACATGGCGAAGCTACCACCAAGGAAGAGAAGGATCCTCATTCGCAATCAAAAGCAGTCTCCTTCGCATGGGGGGCACGCTAAAGTTCTGATCTCCTACAACTTGCCCAAGTTTCACCAATTCACTGCATACCAGACATCAGATACATGGGGGGCAATAAAGTTGGCAAAGAAAGCGTCAGTTCATGACAAAGGCAATTCAGATTGTGGCATTCAAGCTTTATGGCCTATTTAGAGGCCTATATGGAATCAGTCAAGTAATTTCAGTCAAGCCAATAAAAGTGGCTTTGGAGCAACAACATTATAAGAGCAGTGCTGATTCAAGACCTCTTCAGTCAAGATGAAGACCTTTGACTTTGAGGTCTGGGGGGCAATGTTTGAACCCAAAATGAACATTTTGGCCTGACAAGGCGTGTCTTGGAGAAATTGAGCCAAAGTCAGTGGCTCAAGCTATATATTGTCGACAAGTTCGAAATATATTATTTAGAGGCTAAATAAAGTCTACCTGCAGAATTATGGAAGATTATGCGAGCTGCAAGAAAAGGAAATGATGGAAGCATGGAAATGAAAAGTCAACTTTAGCACATTTTCCTACTTCGGCTAGGAGAAACCAAGCTAAACAAGGAAGGAGGGGCGGCAGACTAACCAAACGAAATCGAAATGAGCTAAAACTTTCCAGATTCATTCTAGACATCCGAAGGATCATTTATTATGAATAGTGCAAGAGCTAATTTGGAGTGGAAAACCTTCAAACAATCAGTCCAATTTTCTGAAAGACAAAACTGGAAAACCGGACCTGTAAGGAGTCCAGCAGCGTTTCAGGCTCAACCACATGGAAGTAAGCTCTGAAATTTTACCAGAATGATCTACACTCATGGTGGATCATTTTATATGAAGAAGTCAAAGGTCCATTCTGAATTCTTGGGGGTGATATAATTGAAGGAATAAAGGAGCAGAAAGTGACTCAAAACCACTCCAAAACTCATCATTTTCAATTCCATTAGTGCTTAAGTGACTAACCCACCATAATTCCATTTAGTGCTCCATAATTCCATTAAGTGCTCCATGATTCCATTAGTGCTTAATCGGAAAACCTATCATGATTCCATTAGTGCTTAAATGGAAAACCCATCATGATTTGTTTAAGGCCAACCACTATGGCTTGGTAGCCTATATATAGAGGCTACAACAAGTAGGACAACACAATTCATCAATTAATCTCTACAATTATCCAAGCCTCTCCAGAGCAACCCCTCTCCTTCTCTTACCGGTGACCACACTCCAGTCCCAGAATCCTCAGGAGCCGACTGTCAGTGCCACCAAACCCTCTGTCAACGTGCTTCGGTCCTAGTCTCCTCGGGAGCAATCTGTAGTACCGCGACCACAACGGTTACGGAACCAGCCAAGCAAGGGTAACGCCCTCGCAAACCAGCCAAGCTAAAGTCACGCTTTAGCAAGTTCTCCCCACTTCCCAGTGATTTTTACTCTGCTCGATCTACGACATCGAGTATCGATTGTACGATTTCGAAGAAGCTTAGCAAAAGTCCTCACCACGAGGCACAAAGTATCCCGCAACGAGGTTGGTGCTCTCCTCTTCGACAATCGCTGAAAAGAAGTCAGGTCAAGGGACACCCCCGACGACCGCACCCAAACGGTGCTGGCACGCCCACGCAAGAAAAGAGACTGTTGACCAGCTCAAGAAAAAAACTGGAGCCAAACAATATCTTTATGAGAACCAAATCCCATACTTAATGCCGGTCAAGGCCACTAAGCCGAATTTCCTTAAGTGTATTCACATTTTCGGTTAGGACAAATATGAACTCTCTAACTCATGAATTAGTACCTTACTAGGGCTACCAAAACATGAACTAAAGGCGTAGGAGCTCTAGAAATTAGGGATTTAAGCGTGCAATAGTTACAACCTAGAATATAATGATTACTTAGGTCTCTACCTAATGCCCGTTAAGGCCACTAAGTCAATTTCTCTCATTTGGTATCCATTCTTCCGACTAAGGCAAGAATGACCTCTCTAACCCTAATCATTATGCCTTGTTAAGGCCACAACGTCTAGGATTAAAGGCGAAGGGCACAAGAAAATAGAAACTTAGGCAATCATTAATTCTCGATTAAGCAACTATTTGACACACCACACTAATTACATGAAGCTAGTGAACAAAAGAACCACCAATTGTATCACACATCACAAATCTCAACACATAACAAGAGATTGGTTAATTCTCTAAAATTCATGCATCAAGAATCAATTGACATAGTAATTAGAGTGCACCCATATGAAAATATATTATTTACCACTTGAAAAATATGTCCATTACATCAAAATTGAGCTAGAGTTAGAAACCCTAGCTCCCAAAAGTAACTACTCACAACCCATATTCATGAACATCAAAATTACAAAATTCAAATAGCAAACAGTAGAGAAGTGTAGGAGAAAACAAGAATAGTCACAAATAGCTATGAAGCTAGCATGACTAGCCTTAAATTACAACCCCACAAAATACCCAAATCTTGAATCTTGTAGAGATTGAGCCCCTTGATGGATCCTTGAAGCTTTGTGTGAGTTGTCCTTGAAATCCCAAAAAAAAATATCAAGAAAAGATGAAAATGAAGGGGAAGGAGAATGAGAGCAGCCCAAAGGTTGCCCCCCTTTGGTGTGCGGCGCTGGTAGGGTGAGAGATTGATGCCTCCAAGAATGAAAAGGGCGAGGTATATATATATATATATATATGTGTGTGTGTGTGTGTGTGTGAGTTCGAAATGGATGGATGGTTGCTGAATGTGTAGGATAGGGTCACGTGGTAGCTTAGAGAAAGGTGTGTGGTCTGACAAAGGATAATTAAACAATGATCATTTGTTTAATTAATATACCATCACGTGCAGCAAGTTCCTTTCTTCTTATTTTTATTTATATATATATATATATATATATATTTTTTCTTTCTTCTTTTCCTTTTCTCAGCATACTTTGACACATATTTTTGGAGGCAATGAGATTTCACTTCATCATTGGCATTGACCACAGTTGACCGGTATCTACAATTTCATCCTTTTGCTAAAAACTCCGAATTGCTCCATTTTTGCGTCATTTTCTTTCGATTTCTGTGACTCTGCTTATTTCCTATAAAATAAATAAAAGTGAATTAATTACATATTAATTGACTTGAGGATTAGCTTAATTCTAGTATTTTAGATATAATTACACGTATAAAAATACGTGTAATCAACTACTTGACTGGGAAGGGATATAAGAACGATGAATTATGCCCCTGCGTATTCATAAAGAAAACAAGTTCCAGATTTACAATTGTAGCTGTATATGTCAATGATATGAACATAATAGATACTCTTGATGAAATAAGAGAAACCGCGAGCTACTTGAAATCTGAATTTGAGATGAAAGATCTTGGGAAAACTCGATTCTGTCTAGGCCTTGAACTAGAACACTGAGTTTGTGGAATACTAATCCACCAGTCTGCGTATGTCCAAAAGATGCTCAGGCGATTTAACATGGACAAAGCGCATCCTGCTAGCACTCCCATGATCGGTTGAAGATTGGATACAAAGAAAGATCCATTTCGTCCAAAGGAAGATGACGAAGAGGTATTGGGAGCAGAAATTCCCTATCTAAGTGCAATAGGCGCATTATTGTACTTAGGCCAATGTACTCGACCAGACATTGCATTCTCAGTGAACTTGTTAGCTAGATTTAGCTCAGCGCCAACGCAGCGTCACAGGAATGGTATCAAGAACATTTTCCGATACCTAAAAGGAACCATTGACTTGGACTGTTATTTCCCTACAGAGAGACAAGAGGGACCGCAGATGGAATTGCAATCCCTAAAGGAAATGTTGATGGCGAAAGTGCCACTCACTACACCGAAATGCCAAATTACGTTTTGGTTGGTTTTGCTGATGCTGGGTACCTCTCTGACCCACATAAAGGTCGTTCCCAAACTGGTTATGTATTTACCATTGGGAACACGGCTACCTCAGAGATCTTGGAGATCAACCAAGCAAACCCTTGTGGCTACCTCCTCGAACCACTCAGAGATCATTGCTCTACATGAGGCGGTTCGTGAGTGTGTATGGTTAAGAGCTATCATTACACATATTCGCGGGACTAGTGGTTTGAGTTCTACCACTGAAGAGCCTACTTGCATTTATGAAGATAATGTAGCTTGCATCGAACAGATGAAGCTAGGATATATCAAGGGTGATAATACAAAAAACAAATCGCCAAAGTTTTTCTACAATCAGCAACAACAGGCTTTCCTCAAGATTCAAGTGAATCAAGTAAGGTCTGAGGAGAATGTGGCAGATTTGTTCACCAAATCATTGTCTAAGGCCACATTTGAGAAACATGTGAAAAACATAGGAATGCGAAGACTTTCCAAACTCTCTTGATTAATGTAAGTATCAGGGGGAGGTGTAGACATCAGGGGGAGTCTAACACACACATGTCATCCTCAAATGTAAACGGTACGTGGTGCTCTTTTCCTTCGACCAAGGTGTATTTTTTGTCCCACAGGGTTTTTTTTTTTTTTTTTTTGAATAAAAGACTGGTGCGGCTGCCCTCAAGCCTTGATTAATGAAACTGTCGAATACAAAGGGGGGGACATTGAGCCTAAACCCCTGATAACAATAAGCATCTAGAGTATTTTCCGAAATAATATCAGAAATCTCTATAAGAGACATGTATTCTAACAAGCACCAGCTAGCAAAGAGTGCACAATTGGCTACTCCATTTGCTTTGACACAGCAGTGACATAACGGAAAGCTAACTCGATATGTAACCCGATTACAACGTAGCATAATTACCATAAGCACAGCTTTCCTACTATGTTTCCATCAGATAATAGATCCAACGACACTTAGTCTCATCCTGCCACTAGGTGGCAACGACCATTTGACGAAGCAAAAACTCGCCGCCCAACCTAGAGCAGACAAGGCACATAGAGTGCATACACACAGGCACATAGCCCGACTAGCCATACACAACACATGTAGGATTTTATTGCTCGCATAACGCGCATCCAACCTAAGTAACATAAAAGTAAAAAGACTTTAAAAAATAAAGTAGCCTGGGCAGAACCCAAAAATTGGGCCCAAACCCTAACACATCCCCAAGAAGCAAGGATATCACAACCACAGTTTATGGCCCAGCCCAATCCTGATCCAGCATGAGCCTCGGGCCGCCGCCACCTCAACCGAGTCGCCACCGCCTGAGATAGATCGCGCCCGCCTGCATCGGACCCTCCCATGCATCCAGCCACCACCTGCATCAGACCTCTACCAGCTTCGGAGCATCCTCTGAATTGGATCGAGACCTATAACAGATTGTCCCCGGCCACTACTCCGCCAAACCAATTGTCCCAAGATGTTGTACTACTAGCCACCATGCCCCGATCGAAACTAGAAATTCTCCCATCTCCGAACCACAGCAGAGGAACTCGCATCCACCATCTTCGTGCAACCAGACTGCAGAGTACCACCCAGATCCGGCCTTCCATCCGACCCGCCACATCATTCTGCCAGAACTGTACAGCACCCACCCTGCCACCGCAACAATCCCTACCACCGGACACCGAAACCTTCGATCTGGAGGAAAAACTCCCCAATCAAAGGAACTACAATCGCTTAGCAATAGATCCTGTCCGTCGACAGTGTCCATAGACACGCCGTCGGATGGAGGTAGACACCCTTTTCGAAAACCCTAGTTTCTCCGTCCAGAGAAAGCAAAAGTTTGGTGATTATACCTTTGGTTATTGGAGTGAAGGTTGTGTATTAAGAAGTTAAAGATGTGTTTCCCACGGGGTTTTTATTGTTACTTGGTAAGGTTTTTAGTGACGCAACAACTCATGCACCATTTCGTCTTTGACTTGGCACAAGGGGGAGTGTTAAAGGAAAAGCACATTATGTGCCTTCGTCAGTATGTGCCTTCGTCAAAGAAACTGACGAAAGAGGGAATCAAAGAATTGCAATCACATCACAATCAACATTTACTATCATTATTGTAATTGATGTTAATCGATCGATGATTCCATTTTAATTCTATCCCCATATAAAGGGGCTATGAAATGAAATGAGTAGACCAATTCCAATTCCAATTTACTTTTACACAAATCAAATTTTATTGAATGGATTGCTAACACTTTATATTATGCAGAGCAGCCCCTACACTAGAACTCCTTGCCAAATGACACCTTGATTACTGTCATAGAAACTCTCTACGCTCCTAGGGCAAATCGCACCTATGAATAGCCAACGGATTCCATGCAAAAAGGCATGCAGAGAACAGAAATGAATTCCTTTGCAATACCTCTAACGATTGCGAACAAAGGCGCATCTTACAGAAGTTTATGTGTCTTTCTAGCGGACTCTTGTTAGCCAAATAGCCACCCTCAAGTATAAGGGGTACAAGTAATAGTATAGGGATTTAAGAAAGGTTGTCGAACCCACGAGGATTGGATTCCTTTCACTAGCTAGGGTGTTAACCTAAGGAGAGCTAGAATATGCAAATGTACAATCACAAACCTAAATTCACAAGAAATCTAGGCTCATGGTGAGTATGTGCATTGTGGTGGTAGTGAGATTGTTTGTTGGATAGAATGGTGAACCAAATTAAATCAAATTCTCAAATGTAATCTAAACTACTCTAAACTAAACTAGTAATATAATGGATGAAGTTAGGGGTTAGATTGTCTACCACTAACCTCCCTTGCAAGTATTGAAGTTCAAATACAAGTGATGCTATTCTAATTTCCCAATTACCCTCTTTGCATCCGGATAAGACTACAAAGGCTTAAACTCCTTTAATGTTATCAATTCCAACCGGATAAGTCTAGAATTAACTACCTAAGAACAATTCATATTACCAGTTAAGTCTCAATTCATTGTTCCTAGATGCATAAAGCTTTGAGTTTAGATAATCATGCAAGCAAACCAATCCTAGATCTAGGTGATTTTAACTCACAACCTCCATATGCACATAGAGGATGCTATCATGCTATCAATGCTCAAGGTTAACTACTCCCTAAACATTTTTTCATGAGATGACAAACACAACACATTCAAAGTAGTTAAATTTGAATGAATGCATTCACTTCTTGAATTAGCATATGAAGATGAAAATCACAAATAACATCAAATGTAAATTAAAACATCAATTCATACAAGTTTGGCTAGGGCTTTCAACCCTAGCCCCAACAAAGTAACTACTCACTCATAGTCATACAAATTGGCATCAAATCTATAAAGTAAATCAAGGTAAATTAAAGAGTTAAGGGAAGAAAGAACTAGTTGAAGCTTGACAAATCAATGGGTAGCTTCTCCTTCATTTTTCTCCTTCAATGCTCCTTGAATCCTCCTTGATGGTGAAATGGATGGATAATGAACTTCTTGATGGTGATGATGAATGGAATGGTGATGAAGATATGATGCTCCTTTGGCTAACTTTGAGTGGTAATGATGGAGTAGTAGTGGTGGTGATGAAGTTTATGGTGGTGGAAGATGGTAGTTGTGGTGGTGATGATGGAGTAGATTAGGTATTGTGGGTTTGGATTTTGGGAGGTGGATATGGAGGTTTTGTGAAGGAGATGAAGAGAGAAAAGAAGATGTAATGGGGTGGAATTGGTGATGGTTTATATAGAGAAGAAAAAGAGGGAAGTAATGATGAATAAAAACAAAGCATGAAGGTGGAGTATGGGAGTAATGATGAATAAAAACAAAGCATGAAGGTAGAGTATGGAAGTAATGATGATCTATTAAAGAGATTGGAGTAGAAAAATATATCCAAGGAAAAAGAGAAAAGCATCTAGCTTTCTTTATGTGAGTGGGAAACATGAACATGATGAATGTTGAGCTGGTTTTAGGTCACTTTCTGCCCCTTAATTCCTTCAATTAATTCTCCACTAAGACTTCAGAATGGGCCTCTGACTTCTTCATATCAAATGTTCCCCCATGAGTGTAGATCATCCTGGTAAAATTTAAGAGTTAAATTCACTGTGGTTCGGCCGTAAATGCTTCTGAAATACGTACAAGTCAGGTTTTCCAGTTTTCGTCTTTTAGAAAATTGGACTGACTATTTGAAGGATTTCCACTCAAAACTAGCTCTGTCACTCTTCATAACAAATGATCCTTGGGATGTCTAGGATGAAAATGGAAATGTTCAACTCATTCAGAGTTCGTTTGGTCAAGCGGCTACCCCTCCTTTCTTGTCTAGCTCACTTTTTCCTAGCCGGAGTAATTAAGAAAATGTGCTAAGGTTGACTTTTTAGTGCATTTCCATTCTTCTCCATCATATCCTAACATGGTAAGGAAAACATAATAAATATATATAAATAAACACAAAGGTTAAGCAAAAGTACAAGATTAGGGAAATAATGAAATTGGATTAGTCAACATTAAATTTGGACTTTAGAACAAGTAATTTCCATGTTTTAGGGCACAAATATGTATATGAATTATGATCCAACAACTCTATGTCACTATTCGAGCAATTAAATCCAATAAAGTTATGAGAGAAAATCTCTTGGATTTAGACACATATTGGCTTTGTCACGACAGGATAGGTCATCCTGGTCATGATATGATTATCCGTCTACTAAAGATTTCACCTGAATATCAATTCTCTCGAGCGAAACGAAGCATGAATCAAAAGTTGATTCCTCGACTAAGTGTGACCTCTGCCGCTGCCTCTAGCGCCGCCGCCATCCACCACTAGCCTAAGGCTGGCACAGTCCCTGTCCATAACGCCATGGATGGCGTTCATCATGGTGATGGCGCCCTAGGTGATGCTACAATCACCAACTTTGCTTCAAATAGCGTTTCAGACGCTCAGGCCCAACCAAAATCCTCATTGGTTGCTTCTAAAGCCTCTCGCTCCTTTTACAAAGCCTGTTCCTTACAAAAATTAGAATTGAGACCATCCTATGCAAATGATTTGAAAATACTCATTCTGTTCTTACATAGAGTCCGTGGCGATTCTGTGGACTAGTTCGACCAACTTGTGGACGTTTAAATATCTCATGATGTTGGCTGACAAGCAAACACGCTGGTCACGTGTTGTTCCATTGTCCACTTATAATGCTGCTTATGCTACACTCCTAGCACATATCATATGACAACAGGCTCACTCCCCGGATTATCCTATTTAGTCAATTGGATTTGACAATGCTAGAGAGTTTACATCGAATACTTTCAATGGTTATTGCAATGGGATTGATGTTTGACATCATATTTCCATGAACACACCCAAATGGTCTAGTGGAAATGACTACGATGGTAGACCGGATATTGGTAATGCGCACCAATCTCCTTATATCCGCTTGGGGTGATGCAATATCGCAAGCAGCTATGCTAATTCGTGTACTACCCACCGCCACTCACTCTATCTCTACGTTATAGCTAGTGACTGTGTACAAGTATTTCGTACTTACGCATATTTGAGTGAGCTATTTATGTGCCAATTGCGCCGCCACAGCGCACTATGATAGGTCCTTACAGACGAATGGGCAACTCAGTTAGATTTGAGACTCCAACAATCGTCTGCCACTTAATGCCCTTGCAAGGCGATCTCCTTACCGCTAGATTTTCCGGTTGTCACTTTGATGAGACAGTCTTCCCGTCGTTAGGGGGAGATAAGAATACGAATGTTCAGTAGGAACGACAGGAATTGTCGTGGTCTGTCCCCACTATGTCTCATCTCGATCCCTGTTAAAGTGACGAGATCACACATCTGCTGCAAATATGCATGCAAGGAAGGACGTCCCTACGAGAGGACGTAGCACCACCCTACACGGAGGTAGGCATGGCACCAACGCCAAAGAGAGTGGCACTCTAGCGTTATAGGCCATGGCCCCAGCTAGGATGCATGGGAGGCCCGTGGGTTCAAAAGGATACTTTGGCACAACCTAATCCTTGGATCATCGACACTCAAAATCCGTCTCATGAGAATCTTTTGGATTATGGTTATCGTTGGGGGACGCCTCAACGTCAGAACCTATTCCTGAGAATATAGAGTTCTTTGAATATTACACTAGTGTACATGAGACGTGGGATAGAAACTCTATCATAATTGATGATGTAGTTGCGCATGAGTTTGTTAAGTCTAATGATATCGAACCACGCTCCCTTGATGAATGAATGCCAACGTAGAGAAATTTGGCCTAAATGGAAAGACGCGATCCAGGTTAGGTTGGATTCTCTAACGAAGAGGAAGGTTTTCAAGCCAGTGATGCTAACATAAAACTTATTGACTAATGGGTCTTTGTTAGAAAGCGTGTTGAGAAAAAGAGATGGTGATCTCGCCTTATAGAGCAAGGCTTCTCACAAAACGCCATGGAATCGACTACGATGAGACATATTCTCTCGTAATGGATGTCATTACACTCCACTACCTTGTCAGTTTGGTAATTTACAAATAACTGAACATGCAGCTTACAAATGTGGTCACTACGTATCTCTATGGGGATCTAGATACGAAATATACATAAAGGTTCATGGTGAACTTCATTTACCCAAGTCAGGTGGCTCTAGACCACGGAGCGGGTTTTACAAACAGGTTGAAACACTCACTAAAGTGACTACTTGATTGGGAAGGGATATTCCCACACGTTTCCATAACAAATTTCGGATTGTATCACGGTTCATGTTGGACATGCTCTTCATTGGAAGCCCTTAAAGAGTTAAGAGAAACCGCTGAACACTTGAAATCCGATTTTGAGATGAAAGATTTTGGGAGAACACAATTATGTCTCAGTTTGGAATCTGAGCATCGTGTTGATAGATGCTTAGGCATTTTGACAAGGTCAAACCTTCAAGCACCCTCATGATCGTCCGTAGTTTTGATCCTGAAAAGAATCCTCTTCGTCCAAAGGATGATGACGAAGATGTGCTAGAGGCAGAAGTGCCTTACTTAAGTACAATAGGCGCATTATTGTACTTAGCTCAATGCACAAGCTCGGACATCTCATTTGCCGTAAACTTGTTAGCTAGATATAGCTTTGCGCCAACGCGTCGCCATTAGATTGGTGTAAAAGATATTTTTCAGTACTTGAGATGTACAATTGATATGCGCTTGTTCTATCCCTACAGAGAGACGATAGATTCGGACCCATCACACACCAGGAACGCCGCCAACACTGGCCTGCGTCCTCTATCCCCATCCCAAAACAACATGTGTTTTGGAAGGTTTTGCTGATGTTGGGTATCTCTCTGACCCACACAAAAGTCTTCCCAAACTGGTTAAGTATTCACCATGGGTAAAGACTGTAATATCTTGGAGGTCTACAGAACAAACCCTAGTCGCTATATCTTCGAACAATGCAAAGATTATTGCTCTTCACGATGTGGTTCATGAATGTATATGGATTGAATCCATAATTATGCATGTTCGAACAATTGTGGTTTGAAGTCTAGCTACCACAGATGAGCCTACAAGCAGTTAGGATAATGCTGCTTGTTTTGAACAAATGAAGCAAGACTACATCAAAAGAGACAATACTAAGCATAATCGGCAACAACAGACTCTCCTCAAGATCAAAGTGAACTAGGTTCGATCTGAGGACAATGTGGCAGACTTGCTTACTAAGTCATTGCCTAAATTCCACTTTTGAGAAACATGTTGGTAGCATCGTTTGCAGAAGTTATCCGAACTCTCATGACCATAGTCATTAGGGGGAGTTGCAGACATCAGGGAGAGATGTCTACATGTATGGTCTCGAAACGTGAAGGGTGTGTTGTGCTCCTTTTTCCACTACTAGCTATTTGGCCTATGGCCACAGCAGCATTGGGTACTAGCAACCATCTGTGGCTTTTATTAGGTCAATAGGGACGGTTGTCATTGTTTAGTAGCGACTATGCTATTGCTGACCAAAATCAGAGTTTAGCAGCATAATAGGTACACCCTCCGTGCCAAAGAGGGCTTGGGGAACAAGAGAACCACGGACAGATTCAAATTCCGTCGCAATATAGTGCTACTCCTCCAAATAGAAACTATACAGCCGTGGCAACACTCAGCTATTGTCAGACTGGGGTCCACAGTTAATGAACAATAAGGCCTTTAATTTGGGACTTTTTTTTGTTTTGCTCTGAATAAAAAACAATAAAGAATAGAAAACTTTAAACGCAGAGAAGAAACTTTGAAAAAAAAAAAAAAAAAACTAAAACTTATCCGTCGCAAATGGAATGGTCCACGTTACTAACGAGGTTTTCTCTTTTTCCTTTTTCAAATAAATATTAATATTTTTCTTCTTATCCGTCGCCAAATATGGCATATCTCATTATCTTTTAATTCTTCTATTCAGTTCAGTCTCACACACACACACACACACACTCTCTCTCTCTCCCACTCGAATCTCAGAGAGACCGACTGAGAGATCTCGAAGTCTTCCTATGGCTCTCTTAGACCAGCATCATGGATGATCCTGGTTGCCGACCTACGCCGCTAAAGCTACACACTTGAATCAAGTACTGTTTTCTCTCCCATATCAATTTAGGGCTTTTGAGTTTTATGAAATTTGGGATTTTTAATTCTGTTTCTCATCCACCCATCGCAACTTGGATTTTGCAGAACAATATCTTCTTTCTCGTCTAATTCAAGTAAGATTATCCAAAGGTTTCTTTGATTCTGTTGTTTTCTTACTCTTCAACTTGATAAACAATTGGGCTGAATGTTGATTTAGGTGTTCGATTTAATTTGGTTCAATTTTTTGGGGTTTCACTTTGATTTAGGTTTTGGGACATCTGTGTTTACAGGTTGTTGTTGGGTTGCCTAAAATACACCGGCACTCTCTTTCTCACCTTTATCAGGTATAATCTTTAAGGTTTGTAATTTTCTAGGTTATATTTCATTTAGATTTGAGTTAGTGGAGGAATTTTGTATGAATTTGATCTGGGGTTTTCTATCTGGAATGAATTGCAAACTAAGCTTGAATGGCCGGTTTAGATCGATAGTCTTCGTATGTTATTTCTGATATCGACATCCAGATTAATAGATGACACATTATTTGGAAGTCAAACTACAATGAGGGAGCCTTAAATCCATTCACATTTCTTATGCATTTAGGTCTTCTCTTTTGTCTTGTATGTTTCTCATTCATTTACTTCATTTGATTATAGATTGTAGACATGCAATGTTAGATTGTAGAATCCTTATGGGATTAGCTCTCTAGTGATGGGTACAGGGCTTTATATGTATAAGAAGAGGTTAGGTAATTTGAACAAGCAGTATTTATCTCTAGTTGCTAAGTTGAGACTACTTTTCTAGTACTTGCTTCTATTTTTGGTGTTTGAACTATAGCAAGGAATTAAAAATTAGTAGTTACAATGTAAAATTAAACTAGAACTTCTAGATTTATGAACTCCATTTGGCTAACGACAGTTGTTGCTCTATGTTCAAGTCAATCAATCAGGAGCTGTCAAGTTGATAGCTGGAAATTGGAATCAGTTATAGATCTTTGAAACAAAGGCAAGTACTGAGGTTTCCTTTTACTCATCACCTTAATTTGCTTCATTTATTCTGTTACTTGCAATATAAGGGTGTTAGATCGATTAGTTTCAGGTCAGGATTTGGCAATGAAGATGAATCCCAACTGCTAACAGGTTGATATACATCAAGTTATTTCTGTATAGCACTTATCATAGTTTTAAGATTCTCTAATGTGTATACTGATTCAATTTCTTGGTTTCCTTAACTATATTGTTTTAGGTGTTTCTTTGAAGTAAACATTGTAAGAGTCTTCTGTTTTGTTTTAGGTAACGAGCCCCTGCGTTTTATTTCCTTTCAAGCTACTGGCTTACCATTTGAGATTCTTGAGAGGTATTAACATTTGACTTTGTTTGTTTGTCTTCCATTTGTGGATGTCAACAGTTGCTATCCATTATGCAATATGTTGATCATACACTCTTTTTTGTAATCATTGCACTTTCTTCCTTTGACATCTGTTTAAGCTTTGAAGTGTCAATAATTTGGTTGGAGGCAATTTTGAATGTGCAAATCACTAGAACAATCCCAGAAAAGTTTTGGAATTTCTTGATACATTTGATATGATTACAAGAGTTTATATAGGACAACACTGGAGACTCTACAATACGTTTTCATAGATTCCTACTACAATACATTCTGATATAATCAATACTTATCATCTTATGAACATATCTATCGGATAACTAATGTTACATATAAAGCATTTATCCTCTGTTGATGACATTGTTGTATTTTGGCCAAGACCAATTTTATGGCAGACACATCCTAATGATCCTATTAATTTGAGTTTCTTGGGTTTTTTTGTAGGATATTTTTTGGGCAGGAGCACATCAGTCAGAGGAGTTTGTGTAGTCTTGGTTGTATTCAGTAGAAGATATCCAGTGAGAAAAAATGTACCCATTAGAATAGAATTTTTTTTATTTTCATTTGTAGGATATTTTTAAGCTTTTTAGTATAGGTATGGATTATGGAATACTATATTGTATTTGGTCACCTATTAATACATTTTCGGCTGTGGTATTTTGAAGCCCTTAATACAAGAGCTGTCAGAAAATGGGACCCATAAATAACAAACCAGATTTCCCTATACCGGATTCCAGATTGGTGGTAATTTGGCATGTGATGGCAACATTAAATAATATAAATAAAGTACATGTTACTATTCATTGTCAGAGAGTGGAGAAGTCCTGCGCGTGAATTTTGTTTTGGCTATGGATTGGTACCTAAGCTGCGACGGACAGATTTAACAGCGGCCAAACGGGTTATTTCTTAAATGGAGTTGGTACAATTAGAGTCGGACATGATAATGGTGGCTAAAGACCAATACCCACTGACTTCCGTCCCTAATGAAGTCAATGGGGACCAAATAACGGTGGTGGCCATAGGCCAAATAGCTAGTAGTGTTCCCTTGGACCGAGATTATTTTTGTCTCACTGGGTTTTTGTTACTTGGTAACGTTTTTAATGAGGCAACGAGATGAGCACCACGTTTGGGCGACACAAGGGGGAGTGTTCAAGTAAATCTAAAATATGTGTCTGACCCAAACTCTAGGTTACTTAACCTACTTGTAATAGGGTTTTGAATTAGAGATATTCTCGGAGATATTCATAGATATCCAATTAATTGTACGATTATCTTTCCTTGTACAACTCTGATTCTATGTCTTGTAATCCTCTATATAAAGAGGCCCCTATTATCAATGAAATGACGACTCAATTCTCTCCCAATTCAGTTTTCCTTAAACAATACATATGTTTAATTTGATTTCACTAGTCAACTTCCATATGCTAATCCCGATTGGTTTCTTCGTATGTTTAGGAGAACGCCGGTATGACCCGATAAAAAATAAGTTTGAAGGCAAGTGCTCTTCTACTCTGTTTTTCTTTATGTTACAAGTATTCTTATTCACTCTCAAATTAACCAGCTTGTAGATATAAATCTAGTTATAGTTTTCTATGTTCTTGCGTTTAATTAATCATTTATATGATCATTTTCCGCAGGGAAACTTCTCGTATATAACTCTAAATTTCATGTTCATCTCCTTCTAAATGCCCCCGTTTATTTTGGTAAGAGATGGATCTCCAAATCTTATTCAAATTAAACATTTACAGTGCCATTCATTAAATGGTTTGTGCTTTACAATATTTGTAGGCATGTTGCAACCAATGTCTTTTTATTAAGGGGAATTTAATTCTACACCCAAATTCACACACCTCTTTTAGAATAAACTCATCCATAAAAGTGTTTTAATATACACCCAAACCAATTAATTAGGTTTATTCAAAATAAAAAAACCTATTAAATAGGATAAATATTAAAACTCAATGTTGTTAAGAATTACTAAAGCTGCCACTATCAAATTCCCCATTCACCTATTAAATAGGATTAATAGTCAAAATCATCTAGCAAATATTATGGAGTTTGATTGATGTTATTGTTGGTATTACCTTCACTTTAGGTTTTTATCAGTACTTAATTTTAGGTGTTTACATTAATCTCATTATTATCATATAATGATGAATTTTTGGTATGTTTCTTCCTATATATAGAAGCTAGTGAATTCATTCGTCATTTTTTCTTTGGGTGGAGACCTTTCACAAAGTTGCATATGATTTCAAGGGATGATTTCAAACGACCTATTCATGAGGTTTATTTCATCATTTTCTTATGGGTTAGAGACTTTCTTTCAAATAGGTACATATATCATATTCGTAATTCAAATTACCTATTCATCAGATTTATTTAGTATAATATCTTTGTTAATCTCTTGATTTTGTGTAAAGCTTGAATTGGATGGATGTTTAGTAATTAGAAATTTCAATTTATGAATCTGGTACAAAACTTAGTTTCATTCCTTCAAAATAGAATCGTTGTTTCTAATTACCAGATACTTAGATTGCTTTAATATGTAATACCTATGATTTAGATGTTTGTTTTTGTAGTTTTAAATTATTTGTGTGACTCTATATCATAGGTTGTTTATTCCATAACCTATAGTATTGACAATTAATATACCTATAATTTAGATAATATATTTTGGATATATGTATGTAAATCCTAATAGAGTTTTACCTTTGAAATAGATCTATGAAGGTAATTTGCAATTGTATGAGGAATCACAACTTACAGGGCACTAGTAGTTGGGAGATTTTTGAAGACTACATTGCAAAGTGCTAGTTGAGATGACGGATGAAGTGTTCTAATGTTCTTTATATTAGGTTCGAAAATGTAAATTTTATATTTCAATTGTAAAAATAAATTTAAAATTGTTTATTTCAATACTGGATGAACATCATTTACGGTTGTACTCATTGTTCCTATTTCAATAAATTTTTAGGTTTATTCCTTCAAAAAGAATGTGTATTTAAATTACCTTGATATTAGAAATAAATTTCTTAATATTGTAAAGTTCATTTTCAATTGTAAAACAATGAATGATAATAATGAGTTTGCTAAATTATAGTGCAAAAACTCTTGCACGTTCAAAATTATTCAATGTGCCAAAATTAAGGGATAATTATATATTAAACAAACTCTACAGTTACACATAACTATTATATGGTCCTTGACCACCCCATAGAATCAGGCACCTATGTGGAGAAAAATGTAGGGGCGGAAAAAAAAAATTCTTAAAGCAATCAATCTACATCAAGTACATTTTACATGGGCTAATTACATTAACTCGACCATTTTAGAAAATTAATGAATATGGAATGATTGTATAACTACGCCTATTAGAATGGATAAGCAAAATAACATACATTAATGAGAGGATGTTTAATCATGTCGAGAAAGAGAAATATTTATATAATAGGAATATACAGAATCTGATGATACACAAACATATTTATTAAAAAATAGCAAATATATGGATCACATCGGAAAGGAAAAAATATAGGATAATTAAGGCAATTAATCGTTTTAAATAAGAGAAAAATCAAGGATTAAATTGATTGTATTAAATTCTAAATATTTAAATTCAAAAAATAGTCAACAGCTATATTTGAGGAATATTTTATTTATTCAATCAGAAGGGCAAAAAAGTCAAACTAAAAAACGTGAAAAATCTTAATTATAGATTTAAAACCTATAAGGAAGGTTCAATTATGTGAATTGGGTGTAGATTAAAAGAAAATATAGGGATGTGTTTTTCTTAATAGGAGCTTTATTTTTTGAGTTTTTATCTAATTTTCTCTTTTATTAATTCCAATATTTCTATGAACAACACAGCACTACTCCAAGCAGCTAATTAAACTTGTAATTGGGCTTCCTTGTTTAACCACATTACTAATATACAAGTGGAGAAGCCAGGTGGAGAAGAAGACATTTGTCAATGTACGACTATATAGAAGACTTCCTACAGATTAATAATAATCTCATGCCAGTGAGATTCTCCTACTCAGACATCAAGAAAATGACAAGGGATTTCAAGGACAAATTGGGTGAAGGAGGCTATGGGACAGTATACAAGGCAACGCTTCGTAGTGGTTGGCTTCTTGCTATCAAGATGCTGGGTAAATGAAGTTGCGACCATTGGAATGATTCACCATGTTAATGTGGTGCAACTGATTGGATTTTGTGTTGACGGATCAAAGCGTGCTTGTGTATGATTTCATGCCTAATGGGTCTCTTGACAAGTACATATTTCTTCAACAAGGAGTGAACTCCTTAAGTTTCAAGAAAATCTTTGAAATTGCACTTGAAGTTGCTCGTGGTATCGACTATCTGCATCAAGGGTGTGATTTGCAAATTTTTCACTTTGACATCAAGCCTCATAACATTCTTCTGGACGAGAATTTTAATCCAAAGGTTTCTGATTTTGGGTTAGCAAGGTTATACCCATTGGATAATAGCATTGTGTCTTTGACTGCAGCAAGAGGCACAATGGGATACATAGCTAACGAGTTATTCTATAAAAACATTGGAGGAGTTTCCTACAAGGCTGATGTATACAGTTTTGGAATGCTATTCATGGAAATGGCCGGGAGACGGAAGAATTTGCATGCAACCATAGAGCATTCAAGCCAATTTAGTCAAATCTACTTTCCTACATGGGCATCTGACCAATTGAATGAAGGGAAAGACATAGAAATCGGAGATGCCACTGAGGATGAAAAGAAAATAGTAAAGAAGATGATCGTAGTAGCACTTTAATTGGTGCATACAAATGAAGCCCAGTGAGCGCCCTTCAATGAGTAAAGTAGTCGAAATACTTGAAGGAGAACTGGAGAGTCTCCAAATACCCCCAAAACCTCTCTTATATCCACAGCAAATGCCAGTAGAGGATATTGGAGACACTTCGTCTACTGCCGATGGATCAACAATGAAAGAGTCTGCAGAGAGATGCAAATTAAGTGATTTAATATTAGGCATGAATCACAGGTTTGCAATTCGCAGAAACTTATACCAGATTGTGGTATAATTCATGCATACTAACTTGAGATATCAAAATTAAACTTCAAACGAATGAACTTTCTTAAAACTCGCAACATAATGCGGACAACGAGTCCACTACAGAACATTAGTGAAGTACTCTACATAAAAATTAGTGAAGTCTACTCAATAGACCAGAAAAGTTGCCAAGGCAAAAAGATTGAATATCTACAATCAGAAGGTGTGCCCTAAAGTCTAAATAAATTGTTGTCTGGATATATTCCAAAATAAGAAGTTACTCTATTTTGAGTATATAAATTGATATGAATTATAAATTTATATTAATGCATAGCTACATAAGTAACTTGTGAATACTGACTTACTGAGAACTATTGCATGTTCAAACACAATAGGTAAATATGTCATTACTTTAACTTTATTATTTCAAGCTCTTTTTCAACGAACACCTAGAGTGCACTAGAAAATAATAAAAAAAACAAATAGACAAACAAATAAACCAAAGCATAAAATCCTTGAACTAAATCCATAAAACTGAACAACATTAACAAAAATCACAACTAGGATAACAAATCATTGGTGGATTTACTCTACCAGACTTTTCTTAGAATTGAGCCATTTATGAAAGCACTTCATAGACTACGAATTGCCCAAAAATAACTCTAATCGATCCTAAAATATGAAGATCACAGCACTGTCCAGCAGTCCTGTGGAGAAGTCGACCACAGAGCTACTATAATGAAGTCTAACAACACACATTAACCAATACACAAAATGAATGTCCAGATCGAATAAATAGTGGCTTCCCATCGATCAGCTAGCTTCAAAAATATGTGTATAACATTTATTTGGCATCACTTCATGTTGTAACACGTAATAAGCATCCCCTCAAAAGCTTCAAACCAATTTTAACTTCTCAAGCTTTTCAATCTCCTGTCCCCGTTATATGTCATATAAGAACTGCGAAAACGATTTCATATGTTCAGATTGGAGTGAAATGGCCACTGATAAGCTCCCGTCTTTACTTGCACTCGGTAAAATGAAGCACAAGCCTTCAAATGCAATCCCTCCAGGTCCCATGAAAATGGGTCGACCCCAGCCGAAATCAGCATCATGGATCGGCAGCCTAGCCCAACTAGTAATCCCCATTTTTGGGCAGCGAAAACTATGAGCCCCGCGAACAAGTGCCGAAAGATCCGGCTGAAGCTCAAGATAGTCGATTGCTGATCTAAGATACTCATCGTCCATACGTGCCAAAGTATTTTGTATACAGCTTGAAGCATACCATATCGGTTTTGATTGGAGATCCCCTGCTGTAGCGAATGGCCCGGCTGAGAAAATCACGTTGCCAAAGTAACCGGGAGGGAGTGGAGGCTTCAGTCTGGACCTTCCATCAGTGGCGATATGCAGTTTGGTCTCTTGATCATCGGGGAGTCGGCGTGCCTTGCATGCACATCGCCATATATGACCTGCCAACATTTCATATAAGCTGAACTTGATCGTGTAGTTCCCATCTTGTTTAAACTTAGCTTTCAAGGTGTTGAGCTGGTCTGGTGTCAGCTTGAAAATGGAGACCATTGTTGGTGTCATCTCAGCAGCATCAAGAGGAGTTTTCATAGACGGACCGGGTTGGTATTCGATGTGGGGGAATGCAGGCCGGGGCGGATCTCGAGCACGCAGTAATGTGCGGTCGATGAATGGTGGAATTGTGAGGTTGAGGCCACGAGTGATATCAGACCATGTATTTATGAAATGGAGACCAGAATATCCATCTGCTACCCGGTGTTCCATGCCAACACCAAGTGACACTCCACCACATTTGAAGTATGTAACCTGCTTAGAGTTAAATCCAGTAGCAATGTATAAAATTAAAAACAAGCACATCGGATGTTGTTAAGTACTGCATTAATGAAATGTAATCCTGTATACAAAGTGTAATAAATGGGAGGGCATAGCAGAGTTATTGACAGATAAAAAGGAACAATATTAGTTGATAGGAGCATAAAATGCGACATTTATAATATTAAAACCCTATATTTCGCTAAGTTATTTCCTTTAACTTGATCATTTTAACTTATTAGGTATTTTATAGGTACATTGCGTTCGTGATGATACTTTAAGAGCTAAATGGAGTCTCAAAGTTCAGAAATGACTAAGGAAATAATGGAGAAGAGAAAGTGAGCTAGACATTTTCCTACTCCGGCTAAGAGAAAGTGAGCTAGACAAGAAAGGAGGGGTAGCCGCCTGACCAAACGAACTCCGAATGAGTTGAAACTTTCCAATTTCATTCTAGACATCCCATGGATCATTTCTTATGAAGAGTGTCAGAGCTAGTTTTGAGTGGAAAGCCTTCAAACAGTCAGTCCAATGTTCTGAAAGACGAAAACGGGAAAACCTGACCTGTACGTATTTCAGAAGCATTTACGGGCCAACCACAGTGAATTTAACTCTAAAATTTTACCAGGATGATCTACACTCATAGAGGAACATTTGATGTGAAGAAATCAGAGGCCCATTCTGAAGTATTGGTGGAGAATTAATTGAAGGCATAAAGGGGCAGAAAGTGACCTAAAATCAGCTCAACATTCATCATGTTCATGTTTCCCACCCACATAAAGAAAGCTAGATGCTTTTCTCTTTTTCCTTGGATATATTTTTCTACTCCAATATCTTTAATAGATCATCATCACTTCCATATTTCTGCACCTTCATGCTTTGCTTTCATTTCATCATTACTCCATCTTTTCCATATTTTACAAACCACTTCCATACTCCACTTTCATTATTTTTCTTCCATTCATCATTTCACTCTTCTTTCTCTTCCCTATATAAACACCTTCTCCTCTCACTCTCAAACACATTCCTTCATCCATTTCATCTTCTTTGTCTCACCATCTCCTCTCCATTCTCTAGTTCTTAGTTACATTCCTTCATCCATTTGATCTTCTTTGTCTCTCCATTTCCTCTCCATTTTCCTTTTCATTCTCTAGTCTTCTAGTTCTGCATTTTTAAGCAAAGAGGAGAAGAAGAAGAATCCGTGAGCAATCCTAGCCGCCATCGTTCCACCTTGTGCCGTGATAGTGAAGCCTTGCTTTCAAGATTCAAGATCAACGTCTCAAGCTCTTCATCATCCACTCCCTTCACGGTGTAATTCAATCTCTTTCCTTGTAACTTCTTTTGGTTTTCTTTGTTTGGATTTGTAGAACTATGAATTGTAGTTAACAAATAACGTTAAGGGCAAAGTTTAAAGCCCGTCTTTATGTTTGAATAAAAGTTGCGAATTATGGTTGGTTTCTATGTTGCTTATGTGAGATTGCTTAATTGATTTTGCATTATAGAAAGCTTTTATATGTATACGTTCTTTGGTGGCCAACTTAGGATATGTGCATGTAATTGGAGCTAGATTTAGGTAAACAATTCACCTAATAGTTTTGTGAACCTATTTCATAAGTAGTAAAGGCTTTGGACAAAAGTCGAGATCAATTAAGGAGGATTGCAAATAGATGAACCGTTTCATACTAGGTTGTGCACTTTGGTTGACATCCTTTCTTTGTTCTTCATGCATTGAATGTGTTCTTGATTAGCTAGCTTTCTAGACTATGATTGCATGTTCAATAGGATCGATTTAGGTGCTTTCACTTAGATCAATTATTCAAGGAAAGTAAAATATGGGAAATTGTTTGCTTATTAACGTTTCACATGGTCAACTTCTTTTTCATGACATTAGATAACCAACTATAAGAATTGTAACCGAATTTCTTGCATATGGTTGTGGTTTTGATCTTTGTTCCTTGCGTTCTAGCTACCCTTGTAAATGTGTTTTTACATTCTCTTTATTTCATTTAATTTTAATTCCGATTCTATAATCATAAAACCCCCTTATTTGTGTTCACTTGCATATATTTCTATTATTTTTATTATTTTTGTAAATAATACTTTATTATTTTAATTCTTTATTTGTTTACACAATTACAGGTGTACCCTCAATCCCCGGATAGAACGATCCCTATTTACCATATACTAACAATGACATTTTACAGGGTTAAATTGCGTGCTACTTTTAAGCGTGTCATTAGCTAAAACGTACAAACAACAAAAACATCAATATTTCTTTTTCCAACTGTTTTGATCCAAAATTAAATAAAAAGAAAAAATTGTGAGCAAAAAATAAAAAAAGGGGCTTGGAAATGTGGTAACGTATACAAACGAGGTCATTTTTTCATGTATAAGTGGACATATATACTCTAAATATCCAAAATTTCCTAATGCATTATACCTTTTTACTAGTTATAGAATTAGGTAAGAAATCAACTTCCGGGTATAAGTTTTGTAGTTCAGCTAGGGTTGTTACTCAGTCAGTTTGAATCGGTTATAGGTATTACCAACTTCTAAACCAAAGCTTTCGGTTTCAAAATTGAGCTACCAATTACTAATCAAAATTTTCGGTTTTTAATCATATCTACCAAATTCGGTATTTCGGTTTTTGGTATTACCAATTTTAGAATAACTAATTCTTTGTAATATAAATTAGAACAAGCAATACTAGGTTTTTCAATTTTATAGTCGTAAACTTTGTATTCATCTACTTATCATAACTTTCTTTTGTACACATGATATCAAGTTTTTGCCGTTTTCAAAAAAACTAGGTTATTTAACCATCTTTGACCAGGTTACTTAAAATACATGTACTATTAACGTAGTATATGTAGTAATGTTCATACTACTATGAAAATTTTTATGTTTATTTTTCGATTTCGGTTTTATCGGTAAAGTCGGTTTACCAAACCTAAAATATCGGTTGATATTCGGACGGTTTGGTAATTACCAAACCAAGTGACAGCCCTATGTTCAACATAATAAAGTCATATTTCACTTGAAAAGTGTGTCCAAATCCATAAGTTCATGCTATATTTCAGTTATGTATTTACTGTCATTTAATAATAATTTAGTGCAATTATTTAATACAGAATCTTCATGTTAATAATGAACCACTATAAACATATAATGAGAGTTCTTCATATGATTAACCGTACGACAGTAATATATATAAGCTCATTCTTCTTTTTTTTTTTTTTTTTGGTGAATAATATATGCTCATTCATTAAGGGCACAAGAGGATAAGAGGATAAGAGTTTAGACCCTACGTAACTAGCCAAAATCAGAAACTCTGAATACCTGTAAGACCAAGAGGGGATAAGAGGATATCCCAGGGGTATAATCAACGGCGGGGATGAGCCGCCGGAACTCGAGGGTGGGAGCAAAGTCCCCAAAGTCATCCACGACGGAGTTGCTCTCCGCCTCAACAAACAACACGCCCTCGGCATTGCAATCGATTTGGAGCCGACCATCCTCGTTTCGCGTCAGTCGACCGGCTATGGGGTAGAAGGGCACGAGGACCTTGCTGAGTGCGTCCTTTAGCACGCGCGGCTCGAAGAAGTTATCATCAAGGACACCGGTTTGCCTCCGGTAGAAGTAAACGCTGCCCATGTGAGTGTTGGATATCACCACGTCCAAGTTGGAAATCCACAGTGCATGCCGAGGTGTCTCCTCTGATGGCTTCACCACCCTTGACTCCCGCACTCTCACGTTGATCGACATTGTTCACCCGCACCCACATTAAGGCAAACCAAACATGTTATAGATATGCAATTACACACACAGATGGAGATGATATATACAATGGAGGATCAATACCCACCAACCACGTATATAGTGTCATTTTCTAGTGAGTGGCCAAATCACAGGAATTATTGAAACATTTATAACATGATGAAATTATGTCTCTTATGGTTAAGGATTGGCCAAGTCCTTGGGGTGGGTGAATACAGTTATATCATTCCAGTCAACTTTAATTTTCCGGGACCTGCCAACTTTCCATTGGGTAGTTGAGGCCTGTACGTTCTATTACATTTATGTTTCTTCTGAAATCTTATTTAGGGTTTTGCCCATTTAAATGGATTTTTAGAACAAGTCCTAGTTTTATAAATTAGTATACTAAAATTGTATTTGTTGTGAAAATATAAGGACATAATGTGTTTTCTGGAAAATGGGGATTGCAAGCCACGTATCAATCCTTACTGGGCAGCAGAAATCAAAATTAACAAACAGAATACCAGATTTTGGTTATGCAGTGAAAACCTCAAATATGAGATTAAAAACACTGCGGGACTCTTACTCTTGAGAACCCAAAATAAGAATTAACTTATGATGAAGGATATGTTCTTTACAAACTTGAATAGCACTAGCTCGGCTACAATGATTAAACGAAAACTAATACAAAGTTTGTCTTCCGTCTTGAACTCCTTCACTTGAACGATCACCAAATATCGTTCTTCTTTCTTCACAGCTCCTCTACTGATCTCAAGAGAAGTTATGTATATGAAACAATCATCAAGAACACTTAAACATGGACCAAGTGTTTTGACTCTTGTGAAGACTATTAAGCAAGAAATCACCAAATATTCTTGCGTTCCAGGTCCTCTTTATATGCCGTCTGTTTTTCACGCTCTAAGAATAGCTGCCGTCCCAACCAAACAATCAAAACAGCCTTTTTACCCTAATCCACCTTCTACAAGGAAGAACAAATCTTTTTGTGTTAAAAAAATATAAACAATTAAGGACACCAAATCCTAAAATACTTAGGAAATCAATAATACAATTTGGCACACAGAAAAATATCTTTAAATGAATAAAAGATATTAAACCCATTAAACCCCAAAGATACTTTTCCGTTTTGTATGGGAATGCCAACACACCAAGTTGATCAAAACTTGTACCTACATGTTGAAATCTCAGTCAGCAGCTTGGTATATTGGAAACTCACACGAGGGCAAGTTTCTCTTCCATGCGAATCAAAGCAAACCCACCATAAGGTAACACAACCTACATTGCAAGGAAACAAAAAGGGAAGCATTTAACCTTTACTCTGCCAGTCTGCCCATATTTACGCGTACACTACAGCATGGAAGGAGTGAAAATCTGCCCTCGCTGGTCTACCCTTTGACGTTTTCTTATAGCTTGTCGATCTCTCTCTTTGGCAAAGACAGGTGAAGAAATTTCCCATGCATGATATTGCAATTAATCACTGCCATTAATCCCTGTGATAAAGAAAATTAAACTTCAATATAAAATTCAGTATGTTTTATTTTACGAAAAAAAAAATTATTAGAGATCAAAATCATATTGTAACAACTAACAATGTCAATATACATGACGAGTTCACATATTGAACGTCCAAATAACAATGTCAATGTACAGCAGCTTCCCATTCATATATCTACGCACTGTTCTAAGGTTGTAAGCTTGGATAGAAGGAATTTTTAAAAGTCGAAGGATACATAATCCCATAGTGAGCGACCTTAATTTGTACAACATTCTTATTATCATTTCAGGTTAAACATATATATAGGTATTACCGAAAAAGTGTGATTCAAACCGGACTTAATTTCTCAATCAGTCATTCTTCTTCGTTCCTTATATGTCATATAACAACTTTGAGACAATTCCACATGTTCAAGTTGCCGACAAATGGCTACTAATAAGCTCCCGTCATTACTTGTACTACTACTTGGTAACATGTAACACAACCCTTCATATGCAACTAGTTATCCCAAGTTTTGGGCACCTAAAACTATGAGCTCCACGAGCAAGGGCTGAGAGATTAGACTGAAGTATCAGAAGTAATAAGTGGAGGCAAGTCGATCTTTGCTTGCGAACACGTATAGTCACCCATCTATACAGCTAGCTACTGTTGGATCATAATTCATATACATACTTATGTCCTAAAACATGGAAATTACTTGTTCTAAAGTCCAATTTAATGTTGACTAATCTAATATTCAATTATTCCCCTAATCTTGTACTTTTGTTTAACCTTTGTGTTTATTTATATATATTTATTATGTGTTCCTTATCATGCTAGGAAATGATGGAGAAGCATGGAAATGAACTAAAAAGTCAACCTTAGCACATTTTCCTTCTCCGGCTAGGAGAAAGCGAGCTAGCCAAGAAAGGAGGGGCGGCAGCCATATAAAAAGAATTCCAAATGAGTTGAAACTTTTCAGATCCATTCTAGACATCCTAAGGATAATTTATTATGAAGAGTGCAAGAGCTAGTTCAGAGTGTAAGGCCTTCAAAAGATCGGTCCAAGTTTCTGACTAAAAGACGAAAGACGGCAAAACCGGACCTGTATGAATTCCTGCAGAATTTCCGGCCAAACCACGATGAACTAAGCTCTGAAATTTTACCAGTATTATCTACACTTATCAAGGAACATTTGATATGAAGAAGTCGAAGGCCAATTCCGAAGTCACGGTAGAGATTCAATTGAAGGAATCTTCAGAAGCATAAAACAAAGTCAAAACATGGCAGTTTGGCCTAGAACCTTCTTTGGGCGGATTTCTTGTACATTTTTGGAAAGTCTATGATGCTGAAATTATCAAGGAGAGTCCTAAAAGAATCCTACAAGATTATGGCAAGATTAGTCCATCATATTATCCTTTGGATAATAGGCATCCCTTGCATACCTTCTCTCCTTTGGTTGTCATCTTGACTTTTGTGACCCAAGACCACTCCAACACTCTTCATTTTCATGCTTCCCATGCATAATAAAGAGAGCTAGCTGCTCCTCTCTTCTCCCTTAGCCATATTTTTCTACTCTACTCTCTTTAATAGCTCATCATTACTTCCCTCTTTTTACTCCATCTCCTCCATACTCTTTTCCCTTGTTTTTAGGATCTATTACCACTCTCATACTCCACCTTCATGTTTCTTACAATGCTTGAGCTGCTCCCTTTTGCTTCCATTCATCATTTTACTCCTCTCTCTCTTCTCTATATAAGCATCCCTTCATCACCCATTCCACCTCATTAATTACATCTTCTTTCTCTCTTCATCTCCTTCATAAAACCTCCATATTCACCTCCCAAAATCCAAACCCATAATATCCATACTCCCCTTACTACTCCATCTCCTCCATCTTCCACCACCATAAACTCCATCACTACTGTTAATGTTAGAAACTGAAGGCTCTAATTAACATTTAAAGAGAAGAGAGAGAGAGATAACGCCGACAAGTATAGTGGTTCGTCTCCCACTTTGGGGGAGACTACGTCCACTTAAACCTTTACTATGTGTCGGGCCTTAAGGCTCAATAAGATTACAAGAGTTGTAATGGGATCATGAGTAAGTGGGAAGGAGTCCCCTTTTATAGGGAAGGGAGGCTCCTTCCTTTCACGCGAGAGTTTGTAACTCAAATGTGAACGTTTTTGTTAGTTTGGTTTCTGCTCGTATTAATGGAACGCAAAACGAATTCGATTTGTGGCAAATGGCAAATGGTAGAAGAATTCAATGTTCCATTAATGTGCATTATGCCGAGGAGACGCGAGTGTAAAGCTCGGAATGCCAGGAAGGCAAGCGCGTGGAAACTCGGGGATGCCAAGAAGGCAAGAGCGTTAGAGCTCGGGGATGTGACTGTAAAACTTGGGAATGCCGAAAGGTAAGAGCATGGAAGCTCGGGGGTGCTGGGAAGGTGTGAGCGGAAAGCTCGGGGTTGCCGGGAAGGCATGAGCGGAGAGCTCGTGAGCAGGAAGCTCGGGGGTGCCGGGAAGGCATGAGCGTGAGAGCTCAAGGTGTTGCCATGAGGCATTAATGGGTAGCTCGAAGGTGATCCCCTGAGGCATGAGCGTAACCATTGCTAATTATGCTGGGCTGTATGTACAAGTCCCCGAAGTCCCCAGTCAAGGAGGGTTTTCTTGCAAGGTTGATACCAAAGCCTAGCTTTATGCCGTATATCGAGCATAATGAGTGCGAGTGCGTCGTCCATCTAGAATTTTGTTGGAGCGAATGCTTTTGCCCTTTCGGGTGGGCCCCTGCTGGGTCCTCCGAGGAGTCCCCAACTCCTGGTTATAGACCTCTGTATGGTCGGAAAATTGTTTGATGAGGGGAGCTGCGTTTGAGCAGTGGGCGTTAGGTGATGAACCTAATCTTTCATACCCAAGCGTCGGGGGTTAACTGCCGGATCAATGGCTGCCATGGGCTGTGTTAACCGGTCCCTTTACTCTTTCCCGGAGAAGAAAATCTTGACTGCAATGCCGCGTAGCGGTTATCGTCATTATGAGGCGTTGCCTTACCACTTGGCGGCTGGTCGTGGACCATAGACTTGAGGAGTCTAGACCCGTTTAGGTTTTTTTTTTTTTTTTTTTTTAGGGAGAGTTTGACAAAGTATGGTGCCCGGAGGCTAGACAATATGTTTACATATAGTGTACATGTAAATCTTGCTAATTGTATGAAGGACAATAAATGAGCATAGCAAGTAATATATGCGGATCTTATGACCATGTAACGTGCATAATTTAGATAGTTGCTCCCGGTGAATAGTATGAAGCATTGTGAACTTGGGGCCTAAAGCATGTTGGATATGTTCAAGCGAGTTGGGTTGTGTTCGAGCAAGTTGGGTGTAATTGAGCGGGTAGGCGCTATGCGAGCATGCGGGGCTTGGCCCAAGCAAGTTGTGGCCATGCTCGATACCCAAGCGAGTCGTAACCCAAGCAAGTCGTAATCCGAACAAGTTTAACTAAGTCATAAGTGTCACAACGTTTCAAGCATGGCATAGTTTTTTTTTTTTTTTTTAAAAAAAAAACCCCACCCTTGATGGGGCTCGAACTCCTGACCTCTTATATATGAGACCAAAGCCTTACCACCCCACCAAACACACACACCCAGCATGGCATAGTTTATTTTAAGTGAGTGTCACATTAAATTGATTTAAGCATGGCATGTGTATAACATGTACTTGTAGTAAAGTTGCTAATAATATTTTGCAAATTTGTATACATGCTTAAGGGTCATGGAGACATGTTAAGGCATTGCAATAGTATGTAAGCATAGTAGGTGTGCTACTAAAATTGATACATATTGGTAGCATGCTTTAAAAGTTATTAAAAGCATATTAAGGCATGGCAATAGCTCTAATTGAAAGAGCATGTAGTGAGATATAGTTACTTATCTTATGCCGACTTGGAGTAGGTTGGATTTTGAAATCAATATAAGTACCCAAATCATGTTGGAGTTGTCCAAGCATGACGCTCCAAGTGATCAAATAATGACCGCAAATAGCTTGTTTGGCCTTGTCCGCATAAGAGGTGTTTGGTTTGGAGTGATCGGTCTTGCTTCCTCCAAAAACAAAAATAAGTGATTAATAGTTTGAAATCAATATTTGCAGCTTGTTTCTATGCTTTGATATAATCAAGATTTTGAATATATGTGTCAAGTATAAGCAATGTAGTAACAGATGACAAATAACATGTGTGATAGTGTGTCACTAGTATGATTTCTAATTGGCAATGAAATTTAGAGAAGTACGTTTTAGTACAAGAAAGTAAAGAGGTAATGAAACTTGAATTTACATGACACAGGTTGCCAAGTGGCAGCATGTATGTATAGTTGAGTTTATTATTCTATATGTGTATGTGTCTATGAGTTGATAAGAATGGCATAAGAAGCCAATATATAATTAGATGGGTACCAACATGTTCGTGCGCATCAATCTGTACATGACATTGCATATATCTTATTATTTGATAAGGCAGCATATATATACATGAGGGAATTATAATACTATATATATGGTAGCATGTGGAATTGGATGTCATCAATTCATGTTCTTATCAATAGTTGTGTGAGGTAGTGTGGTGTCCAGTTGAGAATTTATGCATGTGGCATAGAGTTAATGTGTTGGACACGTGCAATAAAACTATGTACAAAGAGCATGTTCGTGTGCATGTATAAGCAAAGGCACTTGACAGATAGCATATATACTAGGCCATTGATCAAGCAGGCATTGAACGATTGTTCAGTAATATGAGCGGGAATTCTGGAAACTTAGATTTTGGTGGAGCAACAAGATGGGGTGTCAATCCGATAGCTGCAAGTGGCCATGACCAGATCAAATACGAAGGTGAGATAGAAGCTCGGTTGCGGTGGTTCGTCAAAGGAGTGTTTGCACCGGTCAGCAAGACTTGACCGGGTGGTTTGCAAGACTTGAATAAGAGAGGTGAGCTAACGAGCTGACGATGATGAAAGGATGACGGTGAAGACCCCGTCCAGTTCAGTTGGCGGATGCAACTCCAACAAGTTCAGTTGGTGGGATGGCGGTGCGTCAAAGAGTTTGAACTTTGGCGGAGCCATGTATTAATGTGTAGATGTGGGGATGCGATGTTAGCCAAATAGTCACCCTCAAGTATAAGGGGTACAAGTAATAGTATAGGGATTTAAGAAAGGTTGTCGAACCCACAAGGATTGGATTCCTTTCACTAGCTAGGGTGTTAACCTAAGGAGAGCTAGAATATGCAAATGTATAATCACAAACCTAAATTTACAAGGAAATCTAGGCTCATGGTGAGTATGTGCATTGTGGTGATAGTGAAATTGTTTGTTGGATAGAATAGTGAACCAAATTCAAATAAATGCTCAAATATAAACTAAACTAGTAATATAATGGATGAAGTTAGGGGTTGGATTGTCTACCACTAACCTCCCTTGCAAGTATTGAAGTTCAAATACAAGTGATGCTATTCTAATTTCCCAATTACCCTCTTTGCATCCGGATAAGACTACAAAGGCTTAAACTCCTTTAATGTTATCAATTCCAACCGGATAAGTCTAGAATTAACTACCTAAGAACAATTCCTATTACCGGTTAAGTCTCAATTCATTGTTCCTAGATGCATAAAGCTTTGAGTTTAGATAATCATGCAAGCAAACCAATCCTAGATCTAGGTGATTTTAACTCACAACCTTCATATGCACATAGAGGATGCTATCATGCTATCAATGCTCAAGGTTAACTACTCCCTAAACATTTTTTCATGAGATGACAAACACAACACATTCAAAGTAGTTAAGTTTGAATGAATGCATTCACTTCTTGAATTAGCATATGAAGATGAAAATAACAAATAACTTCAAATGTAAATTAAAATATCAATTCATACAAGTTTGGCTAGGGCTTTCAACCCTAGCCCCAACAAAGTAACTACTCACTCATAGTCATACAAATTGGCATCAAATTTATAAAGTAAATCAAGGTAAATTAAAGAGTTAAGGGAAGAAAGAACTAGTTGAAGCTTGACAAATCAATGGGTAGCTTCTCCTTCATTTTTCTCCTTCAATGCTCTCCTTGAATCCTCCTTGATGGTGGAATGGATGGATAATGAACTTCTTGATGGTGATGATGAATGGAATGGTGATGAAGATATGATGCTCCTTTGGCTAACTTTGAGTGGTAGTGATGGAGTAGTAGTGGTGGTGATGAAGTTTATGGTGGTGCATGGAAGATTGTAGTTGTGGTGGTGATGATGGAGGAGATGGAGTAGATTGGGTATTGTGGGTTTGGATTTTGGGAGGTGGAATGGAGGTTTTGTGAAGGAGATGAAGAGAGAAGAGAAGATGTTATGGATTCAGGAATTGGTCCTTGAGAGTGAGAGGAGAAGGTGTTTATATAGGGAAGAAAAAGAAGAGTGAAATGATGAGAGGAAGAAAAATAATGAAAGTGGAGTATGGAAGTGGTTTGTAAAATATGGAAAAGATGGAGTAATGATCAAATGAAAGCAAAGCATGAAGGTGCAGAAATATGGAAGTGATGATGATAAATTAAAGAGAATGGAGTAGAAAAATATATCTAAGGAAAAAGAGAAAAGCATCTAGCTTTCTTTATGTTGGGTGGGAAACATGAACATGATGAATGTTGAGCTGGTTTTAGGTCACTTTCTGCCCCGTTATTCCTTCAATTAATTCTCCACCAAGACTTCAGAATGGGCCTCTGACTTCTTCATATCAAATGTTCCTCCATGAGTGTAAATCATCCTGGTAAAATCTTAGAGTTAAATTCATTGTGTTTTGGCCGTAAATGCTTCTGAAATACTTACAGGTCAGGTTTTCCAGTTTTCGTCTTTCAGAAAATTGGACTGACTGTTTGAAGGCTTTCCACTCAAAACTAGCTCTGGTATTCTTCATAACAAATGATCCTTGGGATGTCTAGGATGAAACTGGAAAGTTTCAACTCATTCAGAGTTCGTTTGGTCAGGCGGCTACCCCTCCTTTCTTGTCTAGCTCACTTTCTCTTCTCCATTATTTCCTAACATGATAAGAAAAATAAATATATATAAATAAACACAAAGATTAAGTAAAATACAAGATTAGGAAAATAATGAAATTGGATTAGTCAACATCAAATTGGACTTTAGAACAAGTAATTTTCATGTTTTAGGGCACAAATATGTATATGAATTATGATCCAACACGCGACTTGGCGGTGCTTTTGCTTGGCAGAGGTTCATTAACAAGGTTAATGGTGGTCTGGAGGTTGACGCTTGACTGACTAATGCGAGGCTTGGTGACTTTGTCAGAGATTTAAGACTTGGCAGTCCGTCAAAGCTTTTGGCGGTGCGTCAGTCCTGGCGGTTTGGTGACGAGAGAGAGACTGTTGGTGGATAGCGGATGTTGCTTATCAGATGGCGGAGCTTTGCGTAGCAGTTGTCGGAGCTTTGCTTAGCGGTTGCCGGTTGGCAGAGCTTCACTTAGCGGCTCCTAGTACTCTTTAGCGGAGGCTTGGCTCTTTGAAACAAATCAAGATAGACCGCAAAGTTGATCGAAACTTAACGGGCTGCCAGGTTGTGTTGCCGGAGCTCCAGGCTGGATTGATGCTGCCGCCAGGTTGGCTTGACGCTAACACTCGACATTCAATCCTTGGTTCTCGGCATTGCAGTGACGTTTGAGTTTGGTGTCAAGAAGATTGAAGCTGAAGCTGATAATGGTTGACTCTTGACTGAGCGTCAAGGAGATTGAAGGTTGGCGGTGCAGGACTTGGCGTTGTTGTTGTAGGGGAGTGATGCAACGAAGACGAGGCTCCGACAAAGTCCAAGTTCCATCACATGAGTGGGTGTCCAGAGTAACCTTCTGGGTGCCCAAAGTAAATTTGCACCCATTTTTCATTTTTCTTTGTGTTGCCGCCAAGTACATTTTGTGCTTGTTTTACCGCTAAGTAAAGTTGCCAAAGAAAAAATGTTGTCGTTGACTGGTTTTGAGTTGGTGTTGACCATCAATGAATTGTCGTTGACTGGCCTTGAAGTGACGTTGACTGGAGGTGGAATTTGTAGTAGACGAGCCAACAAGAGAGAATAGTTTGACACCAACATTTCTGGGTGTCCAGAGAAAATATGGCGGTGGTCCTTGTGTTGGCCATGCGACAAGAAGTAGGGCTCCATCAAATTTTGAGTGTTGGAGCTCGTTAAGTTTGCTCCGTCAAATTTTTTTTTTTTTTTTTTTTACCACCAAGAAGTGCACAAGTTGCTACCAAGAAGTGAGTGGGCACAAGTTGCCGCTAAGAAGTTTGATCAAAAATTGGGCACAAGTTGTCGGGAAGAAGATTGATCAATGTTTACCCTTGCACTGGGAGTTAATGATCATCTAAGATTAAGTGATGATTAAAGAAAAATGAGTGCTTACTGAGTGACAGATTAGATAACTCAAAGAAGAAGAGAAAAAATTCTTTGAGCTCCGTTAAGCTGACTTAACGCATGGTAAGTGACGAAGCCATTATATCGGCTTCCCACAGACGGCGCCAATGTTAATGTTAGAAACTGAAGGCTCTAATTAACGTTTAAAGAGAAGAGAGAGAGAGAGAGAGAGAGAGAGAGAGAGAGAGAGAGAGAGAGAGAGAGAGAGAGATAACGCCGACAAGTATAGTGGTTCGTCTCCCACTTTGGGGGAGACTACGTCCACTTAAAGTTTTACTATGTGTCGGGCCTTGAGGCTCAACAAGATTACAAGAGTTGTAATGGGATCATGAGTAAGTGGGAAGGAGTCCCCTTTTATAGGGAATGGAGGCTCCTTCCTTCACTTGTTTTCCAATGTGGGATACAAAAACAACTATTCTAGTCTAGATAGCATGTTGTGAAGGCAACTTGGCAAGGTTGGGAACTTGGCTTCCCAACAAGCTCTTGAGCACGTCCGACCATCATGGCGTAGCTTGGACGTCGGGCTACGGGATGCATATCGTCGTTGGGTCCCACCATGGCTCATGGGCCCCCCCCCCCACAAGGGTGTTGTTTATGCTTGGTGACATAGATACTAGCCTTACTAGTAGAGGTATCTACAACTACCACTCAAAATTAGCCAAAGAAGCCTCATATCTTCATCACCATTCCATTCATCCACCATCAACAAGAAGTCCATCATCCATCTATTCCACCATCAAGAAGGATCCAAGGAGCAATCAAGGAGGACAAGGAGGAGCTAGCCATCAATTTGTCAAGCTTCAACTAGTTCACTTTTTCCTTAAACTCCTTAATTTTCCTTGATGTATTTTAAATTTGGTGTTAATTTGTATGAATATGAGTGAGTAGTTACTTTGTTGGGGCTAGGGTTGAAAGCCCTAACCAATCTTGTATGGATTGATGCTATAATATGATGTTATGCAATTTTCTTTAACATGCCTACATGCTAGTCCAAGAGTTGAATGCATATGCACTACACCAAAAACTGCATCACACGACGGCAAAAAAACGTTGTGTGATTTGGAGACTCACCGTCGTCTATCTCGATGTTGTCTGATGAAAACTCAGACGACGGTGAATTCACCGTTGTGTGAGATGCAATCAGTCGACATATATTCATTTGCATCGTTGTTCCAGAACTCAACAGATGCCAGGCGCAGCCATGTGCAGCAGTCATGCGCAGCAGTTCACACAACAGAACTTGTTTTTATGCCGTTGTGGGTTAAGATTCTCATACAATATTTTTTTAATTTTTCTGTTGTGTGATTTAGACTGGGACAACTAAGTTCTAGCCTTTTCTGTTGTATGAGATTAAAACTAAATGACGTTAGTTATTAAAATCCATTGTGTGATATATATAATTGCGTTGTGTGAATACCCAAATTTTGAATGGATATAAATTAATAGTGAACAATTGGAATACAAATTGAATGCAAACCATCAAATGATCAACATTTGTACCAAAAATTCATCAAATATTGAATTTAAGGAACATTGCTAAAGCATTCATACATCTCATAGACTAAAAAGCATTGAAGTTTCCTGGTTAAGTTTTACATGATGAAACAAAATATAGCTCGCTGCATTAATGCTTGGTACTCCACGCTCGATCTCCCAAAGACTCTTTATGCAACATTCCACCATATAGTTCCTGACACAATTAACAAATGCAATGAAAACAAGAGGGATAATGCCTTACTATGTACATAATATACAAGCATTTTAGAATTAAACAATTTATAACATACAAGCAAGAAAGAAACAGAGAGTGACCTTCTGGGGCATAACAGCAAAAAACACATAAACCTCGCCTTCAAAAGAGAGAGTGAGCTCACTAGTCCACGACAACAAGAACTCGTGCCCCAGACTTCCACCTTATTACCAGCAATGATGTTGTCCCCATTTATTCACAGCAAGTAGTCTCAACCACTTGGCCAAGCTTGTAGCAGATGATCAAATCCAACAAATATATACTAACCAAAAGTAAGTGCAATTATGACTATATAGAAACCCCCAGCAAGATTGACCGATGCTTCTCGCTCTTTAAGCACTTGCTGGCACTGCAATTTGTTTGCACCAGATATTATATTAAAAGGAACACTGAACACCATACTATGCTCAGAGCATTACAAAACTATAAAGATATTGAGAAAATCTGGTAAATATTTCTTCCAGTACCATTATCTCTTACTAATCACCAAATTCTTTTTAAAAAAAAGTGCACGTTTTATTACTTTTGACAGCATGAAGGTTTACTTTGTTAACTAGGCTAGAGCATACTACTTCCACTAACCTCTATCTTTATTTTATTAAAGTGCAATCCAAGAAAAATTACATATGATGACCATGATGCTTGCACTATGTGAGCAAACTCTGTAAAACTCACTTGGCGAATCGCATTGTCCCCTCAGAAGCCAGTTCATTGTGTTTAGCTTTAACTGCCAAGTACAAATGGGCGATGCTAGGGACAAGCGGATTATCTGCTCAAAGATGAATATCAGTACGAACAACAAATCATTTGGAGTTGGTGCTAAACGAGTTTGATATTGGGGAATATATTTTATCTTAAACCAATGATCAAGCCAAGAAACAAAAAGGAAAATGAGTGCCGCTTTCTTCTTTGATGATGTTTAACACCAGTATGAGTTCCTTCAAAATACTAACATTTAGTCCTACAAGCTATGATGCACGGAAACGCGAAAATGCCCGCGTATCCCAACGGGAAACGGGTACGAAACGCGTCGGAAACGCTCGGAAACGGCCGGAAACGCGTATCCTGATTTGGATACGGATTGGATACGTGCGTATCCTATTCGGATACGTGAGAATGTAAATAAATCGGATACGTGGGGGTAATCTCGACTTTTTACCCCCAAAAATAGAAAAAAAAAAAAAAACTAAACTCAGATCGAGAGAGAGCTTCACAAATCGCAGAAGAAGCAGAGTAGCAGACAGACCCAGATCGAGAGAGAGAGAAGAAAAATCGCAGTCGGACCGACCCAAATCGCAGTCGCCGCTTCGGTTGCTGGTCTTCTTCGGTTCCTTTGATTCTCGTCTGGTCTTCTTCGCAAGTCGGACCGACCCAGATCGGGAGAGAGAGAAGACAAATCGCAGAAGAAGCAGACAGACCCTAGATGAAAGATGGATGGTTACTGTAAGTGATTTGACAGGGATTTGAAGACTTCTAGTAATTTAGAAACTGATTGAGGAAGAAAAGCTTCCCAGTTGCCCCTTTTCAGTTTAGAACACGTAGACACTAGGAAATTTTCTGTAAAAATGAATTGTTATTTATGTGGCTATTCGTAACCATTGCTAGATGTCAGGTTGTGAAGGAATGTGTGGTTACTCTAAATTCAACTGATCTCTTCTTGCTATGTTTGAAGGCCAATTAAGGTTGACTAGTAATTCGATAACTTCTCAAAACCTGAAGCTCCTCCACTGATTTATACATGCAAACCTGAAAACAATTCACTAGCTGCTTGAATGTGCCCTCCTATCTTTTTCTTTTTTTTTTATTGAATATGCCCTATTAGGATCCTAAGAAAGTAAACAAGACAAGTAAATGGGTTTGGTGATATTTGCTGGGTCGGGTATGATTTGATATTGTGATAATGTATATATATAATTTTTTTCTAATTATATATATATATATATATATATATATATATATATATATATATATATTAATTGGCGTTTCCTTCACGTACCCGTTTCCTATTACATTTAAGATTTGCCGTTTCCACGTTTCCGATCGTATCGTATCCGGAAACTCGTACCCGTTTCGGTGCTTCTTAGCCTACAAGTAAACTATTGCTATACAAAGACCAAGAACAAGAACATGCATACAAACAATACCACAAAGAAAGCTCAAAGTATAATAGAAGAACTTACAAGGATCAGGTTATGTGAAAATGGACCGAATTGCTAGTAGCACCTTAATTTGTAATCGTTAGAGCTGGACTCCAACCATCCTTTACGATTTCCAAACTTACATTACCAGAAGAATCAACATTGCAATGGAAGACTCGAGTCCTGAATACGATCTGCAACACCAATCCTTTTAAGAGAAATAATAAAATAAAAGAATACTAGCATCAAATGAGTGAATCAATCACACAGATAACCTGCTGACCTCCAGTAGTTTTAATTTCATACGTATACATTTTATTCTTAAGATCAATATTTGATACATTGATTAATGAAATCGGTACCAAGGCTATTGCCTATGAGTCCCACTAATGACCTGAACGAAAAGTTGGATAATCACTTCATTTTGTTTTTGGCATAGTATCAGTTTCAGAATTTATATATAACCTTATGATGTATCTTTGGATGTAGAGATAAACTATAGATATAAAATTATTCCCCATCAGACGCCAAGTCATACCTAGGATATATAAGATCATCAACAATAACTATGATCATTGAACAGAATAAACATGAAGCAAAGAGCCATTTGGATACCCAATTAGACGAAAATCCGGTAAATATTTCATTCAACTCCATTCTAGCATGAACCAAATGAGTAGTGCAATACCATCCGAAAACCATCAAAGAGCAAAAATGGCATCATCAACTAGAAATACAAGAAAAACGAAGCCTTGCTACTTGCTAATGGGTTCCCAGCCATTCTAGTTTCACTACAAAGAAAGACTGCAGAGTTGGTCCTACACTAAAACCTATGAATTGCAGATTTGACTTTCTAAGATGCAAAACAAAAGGACAACCAAAAAGAAACCTAAATTCATGACCGATCAAAGCACAAACCAAGTCTGATATAGTTGTAGGTTGTGCTCAGTTATTTTTCAGGAACATGAAAAGGACTGCATCATCCAATAGCCATAAGCCTTCAGATGTTAAACTCCCAACAGTTACTTAGAAATATTAGAATAAGTACAACACTCAAAACTCATATAAAGCACACCAACAACCTTCTACTCCTCATATACAATATATTAATTTCCAGCACCCAAGTAATAAGAAAGCTAAAAAATATTGTTTTTCCCACCCAATTAAAGTGAAGGGTTCTGTGAGGCATAACATTGAACAGGTGGTGTGAGCTAGAAAAAAGAAGACCGCTCTAAACACAACCTAGTTCTAAAACAAGCAGAATATTATATGTATTTCAATTCTAGAAACTGCAAATTTACAAATTAATCAAAATCCCAATAATCAAGCCATATGAAAAGGATGTATTTCCAGACTCATACCAGATATCACCCAAATCCGATGAAACTAGGCTGCAATACTATAAAAAGAAAACAAAAATTATAAGCAATCTCAATTCACAGTACCAGAAGCATATCCAATTCAGCCTATGACCATATCTCAATAAACCAGAAGAATGGGATCTCAGTAAACCATATGCAGAATGATAAAGCATTTACCCAAGCAACAGCATCCTTGTTCTCCCTTATCCACTTGAAATCTATCACTTTCCACTGCGGTTTCACACCTATAATCCCAAAAAAAAAAAATTTAACTAAACATAATCTAAAGAACTCTACTTTATTCAAAAACCCAACGAGTTTATGAAAAGAGAGAACCTTTCTCATCTGGGCTTGTTGCTTTTGGTGTTGTAGCGACAATGGCTTGTACGGTCGAGGCTAAGAAGCCCTTGACGAAGAAGAGAGGAACTTGAGGTCTTGGTGTGTGGCTATGGCAGTAGAGGAAGGTTTTGGATAATGGTTTGAAAACGGAGCGTAAAGAAGAAGAAGGTGAAGGAATTGCGGCGAGCTTGAGGGTTTGTAACGTGAAGAAACCGATCGAACTTATCGGGGATATCCTCATCATCGTCAGATTCATTCTCGTCTTGCTCTTCGATGGTTCTGAAACGACGACGTGCAGCAGCGGCGGCACCGCATCCTCAATGCCAGAAGAATCGGGAATTGAGGTAACCGCCTCAGCGCCGTCGTCACGCTCAAGAGGCTCAGAATTTGCACTTTCCGTGTTGTTGCTCATCTCACTGCTGCTCGATTACTCGAAACCCTAAAGCTTTCAATTCGAATCCCATTTTTTCAATTGAGGAAAACTTTGGTATGGATTTCGAAAAATTGAGTGGAAAATGGGGGAAATTGCGGGATTGAATTAGTGGTTTGGATTTAGGGATTTGGATTACAAGTGAGGAGGGCACATGATTTGCATTTTGGATAAGAAGGGGAAGGGAAAGTGGCGAAGAAGATGACCGAGGGTTGAGACGGGTCGACAGGTTCGAGAGGGTCGAGAGAGAGGTTTTGTTTTCTTTTTTATCCACTTTACAATTAGGTCGAGATATGGCTAGGTTTTGGGACACAATTAAATCTCTAAGAGCATCTCCAACCGATTATTCAAAAATCATGTGTCAAATTTAAATTTAAAGGATGATGTGTCATTGTCATTTTTGACAATTTTTTGATCCAACAGATTAGTTATATTTATATATTATTTTATTATTTTTTGAAATTTTTATAACAAAAAGAAAACTATTTTTTTTCTCTTTCTTCTTTATCTCTTCTGATTCTTTCTTCTTCTTCTTTGGTTTTTTTTTCTTCTTCTTTGATGGGCAACAAGCCAACAACAGATTGAGCCGCTTGGGTGTTGGTCTGCAAGAAAAGGATTCAACTTTTCTTCTTTATCTCTCTGATCTTCGTTCTTCTTCTTCTTTGGATTTCTTTGTTCTTCTTTGATGGGCAACAAGCCAACATGACTTGATTTCTCAGCTTGGGTGTTGGTCTGCAGGAAATGATTCGACTTTTCTTCTTTATCTCTTTTGATCTTCGTCCTTCTTCTTCTTTGGGTTTCTTTTTTCTTCTTTGATGGGCAACAAGCCAACAATAGATGACTTGATTTCTCAGCTTGGGTGTTGGTCTGCAGGAAAAGGATTCGACTTTTAATATTGGTTTTATATGGCTTGATTTCTCTCATCAGTCTTTGTTGATAGAGCAGTGGTTAATCTCTTTCTTTCATCATCAACAGATGCCCAGATTCTAAGAACAGATCTGGGTAGGAAGAAAGAGAGAAGAAGAGGAAGAAGGAGAAGAAGAGAAGGACTCGGCATTAAAAAATGAAAAGAAACAATTTGACAGAGTTGTGAGATCTGTCAAATTTGACAGTGAGAATTGGAATGTCAAATCCACGTTGGATTTGACAGATCTGTTGGACCATTTTCATCTTTCATTTGTTGCCGTTGAGTCTTCACCGTGTCATTTGACAGAACGGTTGGAGATGGTCTAAGTCACTCCCACAACGATTGTGTAACATACTGTTGTAGGAGCGCACTAATACAAAATCAAAATGTCAAAACATGGAGGTAAATATGCCGCATATAACATTTTGGCTCAAAATGTTGCCGCCCAGTTCCAAGTTCACACAACAGAAAATCTTAAATCTGTTGTACAATTACAGTAGCTTACACTAGGCCTATCTAGGGGAAGACATTCAAGCTTCCTCAAACGTAATTTGGTGCTTAGTTTTTCAATCACACATCGGAAATAGTGAAACCCGTTGTACCTAGTAACCCAAATTTCAGTGTTTCAAGAGCCAACCAAGACTCTAAAGTGGAGGGAAATCTGCCTCTAAATTTTTTAAGACTCAGACGACGGACAATGGTTAATTCCATTGTGCAATCTAGTTCTGATAAAAAAGTTATTACTTTGTTGACATTCACACAACAAAATATCACTAATACCGTTGTACAATAGAGCTTACTAAAACACACAACAGATGATTTTCGTTTCGTTGTATGATTAGTGTTGTGTGATTAACTTTTTGGTGTAGTGATGCTTAGACTTTACCACTTTGAGTATGTGTGTTTGCTATGTCATGATATAATGTTTAGAGATTGGTAACCTTTGAATGTTAAAGCATGACAGCACACTAGGTGTGCATGTAGGGGTTGTGAATTACAATCACTTAGAGATAAGCTTGGTTGGTTTGCATGATTTCTTCATCTCCAAACTTTATGCACTTAGGGTAATGCACTAGATACCTAACCAGATTTAAATGCATGACTTAAGTAGTTAAGTACTATACCCGAGAGGGGTTGCTTGATATCACAAAATGAGCATGTCCCTTGTCATACCCGAGAGGGATGCAAGGAGAGAAATTGGTTAATTAATTTAGCATCATTCATATAGAAATGCATCAATACTTGCAAAGGAGGTTAGTGGTAGACAATCTAAATCCTAACTTTTATCCATTTGATCACTAGTTTAGTTTAGAGTAATTTAGTTTACATTTGAGCATCTAGTTGTTTTCAATTCAAAACTATCTTAAAAAAAAAAAAATCAAATCACTACTCCATCTTGCACATACTCACTATGAGCCTAGAATTCCTTGTGAATTTAGGTTTGTGATTGTACATTTCCATATTCTAGCTCTCCTTAGGTTCACACCCTAGCGAGTGAAAGGAATCTAATCCTCGTGGGTTCGACAACCTTTCTTAAATCCCTATACTATTACTTGTACCCCTTATACTTGAGGGTGGCTATTTAGCTAACAGCTACTTGCTTCAAGAAACCAAAGGAGTCCAGACCCACGTATTGATTGTTGGAAGGGGCAGTTTCGAGTTTGGACAACAACGCACAAACATGGTCGATCGTATTGATTGTTATTGGAGGCATTCGCAGGTGGTTCACATGTACATGACCATTTTGATTATCATCACAATTATTGAAATTGTTTTGCAGTAATTAATTAACCAGTAATCGACATCGGTTGAATCCCCACATATATACCACCGCTCTTGGTTTAATTTATTTTATCTATTATAATTTAAGAATGTACATACTAGAGAGATCTTCACTAGGTTTGGCACTATCGGCTGGGCCCCTAGGGATACCCAGGCACCATGCCATGGGCCGGGTTCACAACCCACCATGGTGGGGCCCATGGAGGATGTCACCCTGGGGCACCCAGGCCCCTGGGTATGGCCAGCACAGCCCATCTAATTACACAACAGAGGGCTGATAGGGCATCAGAAGAACAACCTGCGTCCCACATTGAAGATAGGGGAAACTCTTTTCCCATGCTCGAGTATAAAGGCATCAGCACAACTACCTTTTACGGGTAATAACTTCTTTGTCCACTATATATACAATTCATTTATATATTTATATCTTACTCAGGCATCGGAGAGGCGTAAACCGTCTGGTACGGTTTACCCCTCTAACGCTGTGTTCTTGGTACAGGATTTGGGAGTTGGATCGGTACCCCAGATGGTATAGCATTCTGTGTGAGATACCAGGAGAAAGCCACCAGAAACATTGGCGCGCCAGATAGGGGTCTCGAATCATGACCGAGCCGGAAGAAGCGGCAGGTTAGGGTAGAAATGTTGCCCGGGCACTGATATTCTCCCCGGGCACTTCATCGGCAGGAACGCCAAGTGTCGGGAGAGAGGCACATGGTCTCGGATTCTTGGACTCACAGGGCGCAAATAGTCCACCGGTCATCCAGGACCAAGTGGCCCCGGTCTCAGAGTTGGAGTCCATGCGAGCAGAGATCGCAGCCTTCCTGGAACAATCCAAGATCGACCGGGAACAGCAAAGGATCGATAAGGAGACAAACCTCCTCTCACAACAGAGACTGCAGGAGCTGGAAGATGAATACACCGCGCTAGCCCGGGCACTGGACCGAAGGCACCAGCATAACGAGGCACTCACCCAGGCCCTAGCAAGAGCATCCCAAGTCACGACAGAGTTAAATGCTGCCCCCGCTATGGGAGCAGCCGACATGGCGGCAACCCCGTCCACAGGAGGCAATAACCGGATCATACAGATACCGGTAGAGCTGTACCCCGAGAGCCTGAGGCATATGTCACCACCGCCTTTGCCCCAGCCTGCCCAAAATGACCCACCGGTAACTGATCCAAACACGGCATTGCTCTTACAAATGAGCAACTCCTTGCATGCCCTTTAGGCAAGGGTAGAGGCAGCAGAGAACAGGGGCACATGGCGACCCCTAACCACTTATGAAGACCGTCCGGGTCCTTTCACCCAGTAGGTTAGAGGTGTCAATGTGTCATTCGATCGAACGCCTCAAAACCATTAAAGATTGACTATACGGGAACTGGGGACCCGTACCAGCACCTACAGGCTTTCTGCTCACAGACGAGCGCCAAGGGATACATGGACAAGGTGTGTTGTAACATGTTCCAGGAGACATTATCAAGGGAAGCTTTGAGTTGGTTCTACGAACTGCCAGCCGGTTCGGTAGGGAATTTTAAGGAGCTCGCGGACAAATTCCTCTCTCGGTTCATCCTACTTACCGACGGGATACACACCCCGAAGGGGCTACTGAAGGTTCAGCAAGGGGAGAATGAAATTTTGAAATCCTTCGTTAACCGGTGGCAAGCGGCTACCGCTAAGTGCCGGGACCTTAACAAGGAACTCTCTGAGCTGGCTTTCAAGAGGGGCTTAAGGGCCGGGGAGTTCCTCTACGGGATAAATCATCATCCCCCGGCTAGCTACGACGAGCTGATGGCCACGGCCATTAGACACGCTCAGGCCGAATTCGAAACATACGGGGATAATATCAGACCAGAGCGAAGAACCTCTAACCCGGCCCCGGTGGTCAGGGAAGAGCCCAGAAAGTGGGAGTGGGTTCATGATCAGGGACGATCACCCCACAACTCGAGCAAGAGAAGCAAAGAATCCTCATCCAGGTCCGGCGGTTACGTGACCACTCAGTCCCACCGCGAAGAAATGGCACATCAGGCCCCACGAACACCACCACCACCCCGGTACGAAGTATTTACTATCCTCAACGCTTCATATGAAACTATTTGGAACGAGAACAAAGATGAGATATCTGGACCACCACCGAGGAAGTTCCCAAAGAGTAAACTTACCCAGCAGGATAGCGGAAGGTTCTGTACATATCATGAGGATGCCGGGCACAATACCAACCTCTGCATGGCTTTAAAGAATACGATCGAGTCGCTTATTCAGAAAGGCAAGCTTCAGCGATACCTACTTGCTAAAGAGATCGGAGCTATCGATGTATATGGCCGGATCCTCACGATTCACGGTGGAGGCCCGAAGAATTTACCTCCCCTGCAGAAGAAGCGAAATTCCAGTTTCGGCCACCCGGAAGTGTTCAATTTCCACAAGGCCCCGCAACAAGGAGGCGATATCGAGTGGAAGTTCGTCACTTTCTTGCAAGAGGAAGAAACTGACCTTAGGATGCCCCATGATGACCCCTTCCTAATCACGCTTGATAGGAGCATTTTAATGTGGTATTTTAATAGTTAATTCCTCACATTTTGCTTAGTTAATTCCTTAACGAATCGATTTTTAACTCAATTTCTATTTTCTTAGGTACATTGGAGTAAATGATGGTGAAATAAGCATTAGGTCCACACTTACCTATAAATGGTGGAGAAAAATGGAAATGTACTAAAATGTCAATTTTACACATTTTCCTACTCCGGCTAGGAGAAACCAAGCCAAGCAAGGAAGAAGGAGCGGCCGCCGGACCAAATGAACTTCAAATGAGCTGAAACTTTCCAGATCCATTCTAGACAGCCCAAGGATCATTTCTTATGAAGAGTGCAAGAACTTTTGTTGAGTGGAAGGCCTTCAAACAATCAACCCAATTTTCTACAGAAGCAAAACTGGAAAACTGGACCTGTAAGAGGTCCAGCAGCATTTTCGGCCCAACCACATGGAATAAAAATCTGAAATTTTACCAGGGTGATCTACACTCATAATGGAACATTTTTTATGAAGAGGTCATAGTGAAATTGGGAATGCTTGTTGGAGAAATAATTGAAGGAATAAAGGGGCAGAAACTGATCTAAAAAACAGCTCAACATCACATGTTCATGTTTCCTACCCACATGAAGAAAGCTAGATGCTTTTCTCTTTTTCCTTGGATATATTTTTCTGCTCCAATAGATCATCATCACTTCCATACTTCTACACCTTCATGCCTTGCTTTCATTTCATCATTACTCCATCTTTTCCATATTTTACAAACCACTTTCATTATTTTTCTTCCATTTATCATTTCACTCTTCTTTTTCTTCCCTATATAAACACCTTCTCCTCTCACTCTAAACACATTCCTTCATCCATTTCATCTTCTTTGTCTCTCCATTTCCATTCCATTTTTCTCTCCATTCTCTAGTTGCAAAATTCTGCGTTTTCAAGTAAGAAGAAGAAGAAGAAGAAGAAGGAGCCGGGAATATCATATCCTCCATCGTCCACCTTGAAGGCTTGCTTCCAAGATTCAAGATTTCAACGTTTCAAGCACTCCATCTCCATCTCCAACTCACGGTGTAATTCATTCTTTTTCCTTATTTAATTTCGTAGGAATTTGTTTCTAGTTAACAATAACATTAAGGGCAAAGTTTAAGCCCAATTTCTATGTTTGAATAAAAATTGTGATTTCTTTATGTTGATTTTTATGTTGCTTATGTGAGATTGCTTAATTGATTTTGGATTATGGAAAACTTTTATATGTATGTGTTCTTTGATGGCCAACTTAGGATATATGCATGTAATTGGTGCTAGATTTAAGTAGTAAAGGCTTTGAACAAAAGTCGAAATCAATTAAGGAGGATTGCAAATAGATGGACTTTTTCATACTAGGTTGTGCACTTTGGTTGACATCATTTCTTTGTTCTTCATGCATTGAATGTGTTCTTGATTAGCTAGTTTTCTAGACTATGATTGCATGTTCAATAGGTTTAATTTAGGTGCTTTCACTTAGATTAAATATTCAAGGAAAGTAAAATATGGGAAATCATTTGCTTCGAATGTTTCACATGGTCAACTTATTTCTCATGACATAGATAATCAACTATAGGAATTGTAATTGGATTTCATTCATATGATTGTAGTTTTGATCTTTGTTTCTTGTGTTCCACCCTTGTATATGTGTTTTTACACTTTCTTTATTTCATTTAATTTTAATTCCAATTCTATAATCTCAAAACCCCCCTTTTTATATTAACTTGTATATATTTTTATTCTTTATTTTATTTTTGTACATAATACTTTTTACTTTATTATTTTAATTCTTTATTTGTTTTTTTTGACAATGACAGGTGTACCCTCAATCCCCGGAATAGAACGATCCCTATTTGCTTATACTACTAACGATGTTTTCAGGGTTAAATTATGCGCTTGCTTTGAGCGTATCAATTTTTGGCGCCGTTGCCGGGGATTGAAAAATCACTTGTTTTTGTTTATAATTGTTGTATATAAACTGTTTGATACTTAGTTTAAATTAACTAGGTTGTTTTTTTTTATTGTTGAATACGAGTTTAATTGTGAGTTGTAAATTAAAGAAGGAATAGGTGAAGTCGTGTTTATTAATATTGGCCTAAACCCCTTATTGGTACCTAGTTCAGGTCCCTTAAGGTTGAGGGCGGCCTTTATTAACATTCATTGAACTGTCTAACACACTTAGGACCTTTTACATCCTAGTAAGAATATCCTATGTGAGATGGTGTCTAGGAAGGGGATAACGTTCATGACGGGTTTTTGAATCCAGAAGTGCTTATAAATGGGCTTAGCTCATGCCAAAATGGATTTTTCCTCTCGTGTTCACCCTCCCCTACCTGGCCATTTCAGTAAGGTTGCCCAACGGATGTAGGAGGGACTTTGTGTCTAGACGACTATACTTGGGCCGCACGTCCACTTGATTTACCGCTTGGAATTAGATTTGATATCAATAATGTTTATAACAAAAGAAATACTTGTACATACTCTTTACGTGTAAATTATTTTGTTGTTTCACACTTTATACTTGTAAAAATACTTTTTACGTTTTATACTCACTTGTGTACTTAACTTGTGTCTTATGTACAAAATACTTGTAAATTATACTTGTAGTTTGTAATTCATAGTTACTTGTTTATTTTTTTTGTATTTCTTTGTTAATATTAAGTTACTAACTTTATTTAATGTAGGTACCGTCTGGCTGCAAGACGTAAAATACAAGCGCTGCTTGGGAGGCAACCCAATTCAGAATATAATCAGATTTGCTTTCTCTTCCCCTTTTACTCCTCCATTTTCTTTTTGTTTTAGTAGTTATTTTCGTAAATTCCATCCCTATATGCTTACTTATTTCATTGCATGCTTTTAATTGATTACATTGAGGATAATGCAATATTTAAGTGTGGGGGAAGGGATTTATATTTTTGTCTTTCATTTTGAATCCTATAAATATTTTTGTCTTTCATTTTGTGTCCTATAAATATTTTTGAGTCCTATATTTTTTAATAATAATAAAAAAAAATAAAAAAAAATAAAAATAAAAATAAAAATAAAATAAAATGCATTCATTCAGTCTTATTAAATTCAGCTTTTTACAAAAAAAAATAATAATAATAATAAAAAAAAAAAATTAAAAAAAAAATAATAATAATAAAAAAATAAAAAATAAAAAAATGCATTCATTCAGTCTTATTAATTTCAGCTATTTACAAAAAAAAAAAATAATAATAATAATAATAATAATAATAAAAAATAATAATAATAATAATAATAATACTCTATACTAAGCCATGTCTGCATCTCTGTAGGAGTTGAGGCTGAGCTCAAGGGAAATGTGAGAGCCACCGCCATAACCGCTACCTCCCTCGGAAGTAGTCTTCATGATGCCCAAGATGTCCTCACCATGCATGGGGAACAATGGAAGAGTTTCAATCTCCTGGTGATCTCCTCCTCGTTGTTGCAGGGATGTTTGTCCTCCTGTTGTGCCAAAAGAGTTGTACTGGTATTAGTGTTGAAGTGTGAGGAAGAATATGAAACAAAATTTAAATCAAGAAATCCTTCATTACCAGTAGAATCGGTGGAACCAAAGTTGAGATTAATGGATCTACCATCATCAGTAGAACTAGTGGACCCAAAATTGATGTCAATGGATCCACCAGCTGGCCCAAAATTGATGTCGATGGATCCACCAGCACCAGTAGAACCAGTGGACCCAAAATTGAGATCAATGGATCCACCAGTACCAGGAGAACTAGTTCCCATGGGCACTTGAGCAGCCTGATTGCACCTCTTCATCTGCTTCTCTCGAGCCCTGACATTCTGGAACCAAAAATAAATGTTCTTGCCCTCAACATGTCCATACTGGTTCAGCTGGAGACAGATCTCGTGAATATGCTCTGTAGTTGGGCGCTTAACTCCCTTGTCGTAGTAAAGATCCTTGAGGATCCTTATTTGATCTGGAGTAGGAACCCACCTGGCACGGCTTCGCCAGAAATCTGTGTTGGCACTACTCCCGGCTGCTTGGTTGTTTCCTCCATCCTCGATTTGTTGCTGGGTTTGTAGCTCCATCAGTTGCAGAGTTCGTGGTTCCATGGTGATGGGTTGAGGGGATGTGAAGATCGAAGAGTAAAGTTGTCGAGTGTTTGAAGGAGTTGTTGTTAAAGGGATTAAGGATGATGATGGTGTGTTGGAGATCTGAAAGTTCAGAGGAAAGATGGGATTGAATCAACTAGATGGGAGAGAAGATCAGAAGAGAAGGATTGAATCGAAGAAGAAATATTTTGAGTTTTGAAAGAAGAGGAAAAGCTGAAGAGTTGGGAGAGAGGGGCTGGAACTCAGGAGAGATTTTCGTTCCTTTGGAGTGAACAGTTGCGCCCTCAGAATGCACCTATTTATAGAGCGAGGTGAGCAGATCTCCACCGTTGGATGGACGATTCCTGTGATTCATTCTACGCGTTGGATTAAAGTCGCCCTGAAACCCGGAAAAGTTGTTGGCGCGTGGAGAGCGTGTAAGGGGACCGAGGGAATCTCGAGGCGCTGTGGCGGACAGCTGTAGCCGAAAGCAGATTTGACTGCCGTAAATCACGGAAGGGATAAGCCGTGACACAAGTGGGCCGTACTTGGGCCTGTCTCGGATCAAGGCATCACTGTAGCTGTGGGTGGAGGCCTGATGGGCCGAGTTTCTGAAACAGTTTTGGATGAGTTGGGCCGGATTTCTGTAACAGTTTTGGATACGTTGGGCCGAGTTTCTGAAACAGTCTTGGATGTTTTGTGCCGAATTGTTGAAACAGTTGAAACAGTTGGTTTAAATAAAAGGATTGGTATGGATAATAACGTGAGCAGCCGTGCTCGAGTGGTTGAGTGTAAAGTTCGTGTACAAGAGGTCTGAGGTTCGAACCTCGCCTCTCGTTTATTTTTATTATGTTCGTTTATGACATAATAAGTATAAAATTTGTACACATTATATTAAGCACAGCTTGTGCTCCAGTGGTTGGGGACAAAGGTTTCGTGTAGCAGGGTAAGGTTTCGAACCTTGCCTCCCCCGTTTTTTTTTTTTATTTATGTCACTCCATCAGAACCCTCCTCCGAAGGCTGAAACCAGCAAGAAGGCTGCCACTCGCCCGCATACCGCTCCTCCAAAGGAGTAAATGGAGGTACAAGTCTAGGCTGAAAGACTTTAAACATTAAGCGCTGCATGGGAGGCAACCCATTTCAACCGTAGCTGTGGAGGAGCCATCAACGCAGATTTGCTCTCTTAAACTCTATCTCCTCTATTACTATTTTCTGATTGTATCTTTGTTATTTGCGTTTTTAGTTTTTGTTTTTAGGTTTTCTTGAGTTAATCATTCCATTCACATGATAATTGTTCATTGCATGCTCTAACTTGTTTAACATTGAGGACAATGTATGATTTAAGTGTGGGGGGAAGGATTAATGCTTGTAGTTAGTTTTTGTCATAAAAAGAAAACAAAACAAAAAAATCGAAAAATGTCAGAAATATAAAAAATTTCGTTGCTTTTGTTTTTGTTTTGAGTCTTAGGATGCCTTTCAACTGTCTGGGATGATTCTATATCTCTGAAATCATGACTAAAAGAGGATCACAACATTGAGATGATTTTAAACATGGTATTCTTTGGTTAATTGAGATATATGAAAAATGTGTGCCTTGTAGTGGATATGGATTGCATGACCTTGGTACAGAATATGAGCATGTTAAGATGAGTTGTGATTCATAAAGCCATGTGAGATAATTGAACCATGTCCCTTTTTCTTGGAGTGAAATGAAAAATATATTCTTAATTTCTTGGCGATGTTTTGATGATCTCATTATTCTTTCATCTTGATTGACTGCTTGCCATAGATTAAGTTTAATGGACTAGAGAATGCTAGAATTTGCTCTTGTGCTTGTTGAGACGTGATATCAATACATGGCCCTGATTCTGGAAGGGATAGAGGTTCTCTAGGAATTACCACCATTGCCAAATAAACTTGTGTCCCCATTTGTGCCCGTCGTGGGACCCCCCTAGATAAGCCCCTTTGAGCCTACTTTGAGCCTTTTCGTTCATCACCCTTAAAATCCTTAACCATGAAGCTTAGTATAGTTACAACCCTACCCTTGGTTCTAAGGACTTAGTGGAGCTATCTTTTGAGACATACTACATGAGTTTGGTGCTAAGGATGAAGATTGAGAAGAGGTGAAAGTTCAAGTGTAGGGATAGACTTGTCCATAAAGAAAAAGATATGTTGAAGCCGTGAAAAATGAAAAGAAAAGAGAAAAATTGTGTACGGCTAAAAAGAAAAAGAAAAAAAAAATATATATATGTTTATGGACTTTCATCCCCCATACTTAGTGATTTTGGAGTTTGCTTTGAATTGAAGGCCCACTACAGAAAAATTTGGCCTTTGTCCATTTCACTAGAGTTCAAGGGAAGTTTATATTGAAGATTGGGCCCAACATGAAGACATTTGGCCCTCTTATATTACCTCTATGGGGAAGTGACGTTTTTGCAATGCCTTGGTGAAATATTTCGAGATCTCTACATTCATATGAGCTCTACTAGGTTTTTAGGACACTTTGATAATCCTTACCTTTCATTTCTTTAAACCTTGAGCCTTAGCCCCATTACAACCTTTGAGAGGACCTTCTTGATCCTTAAGATGGGACAGCCTTTGATGTGGAGATGAGTTACAAGAGTTGAACCTATGGCTTGGGTCCATTCGTGCAAGTAGTTGATATCCTTCATGAGATCTTTTGAAAAAAAAAATTATATTCACAAAGTGCTTTTCGTTTCTTATATATGTGAGCTATTTGACTGCCTTAAAATATGTTCTCTCACATATAAATGAGTGATTATAAGCTTTTAAGCATTGCCTTGATCTGAGAGAAGAAAAAGTGGATATACCTTGTGAGGATATGAATCATACTTGTCTGAAGCATGCTAAGCTAAACCCCAATCACCATTATTACAACCAAGTCCTACTTGTGTATGTGTGGATCATATGTTTTAATTAACTCTCGAATGCTTAACATTGATTCTTGGTTGAGTGCTAATCTTGGTGTTGTGAAAGTAAGAGATTTCTGAGACAATATGGTAAAGGGCAATAGAGGTCTTTGTGATGTCAACATCTTGGTCTTTGTCTTTGAATTTACTCTTTTATGTGTGACGTTTTTTTTTTTTTCTTTGTGTTTTGCTTTGTGTTTTACGTTTTTGGTTTCTTTGAGTCTTTGTGTTTTTGTTTCCATACTTAGTCATTTTTTTCGTTGGTTTCTTTGTTTTGTGTCATAGTCTTTTTGGTTTGTTAGTTTTTGATTTTGCTAAGGGACTAGCAAAAGCTAAGTGTGGGGGAATTTGATAGGAGCATTTTAATGTGGTATTTTAATAGTTAATTCCTCACATTTTGCTTAGTTAATTCCTTAACGAATCGATTTTTAACTCAATTTCTATTTTCTTAGGTACATTGGAGTAAATGATGGTGAAATAAGCATTAGGTCCACACTTACCTATAAATGGTGGAGAAAAATGGAAATGTACTAAAATGTCAATTTTACACATTTTCCTACTCCGGCTAGGAGAAACCAAGCCAAGCAAGGAAGAAGGAGCGGCCGCCGGACCAAATGAACTTCAAATGAGCTGAAACTTTCCAGATCCATTCTAGACAGCCCAAGGATCATTTCTTATGAAGAGTGCAAGAACTTTTGTTGAGTGGAAGGCCTTCAAACAATCAACCCAATTTTCTACAGAAGCAAAACTGGAAAACTGGACCTGTAAGAGGTCCAGCAGCATTTTCGGCCCAACCACATGGAATAAAAATCTGAAATTTTACCAGGGTGATCTACACTCATAATGGAACATTTTTTATGAAGAGGTCATAGTGAAATTGGGAATGCTTGTTGGAGAAATAATTGAAGGAATAAAGGGGCAGAAACTGATCTAAAAAACAGCTCAACATCACATGTTCATGTTTCCTACCCACATGAAGAAAGCTAGATGCTTTTCTCTTTTTCCTTGGATATATTTTTCTGCTCCAATAGATCATCATCACTTCCATACTTCTACACCTTCATGCCTTGCTTTCATTTCATCATTACTCCATCTTTTCCATATTTTACAAACCACTTTCATTATTTTTCTTCCATTTATCATTTCACTCTTCTTTTTCTTCCCTATATAAACACCTTCTCCTCTCACTCTAAACACATTCCTTCATCCATTTCATCTTCTTTGTCTCTCCATTTCCATTCCATTTTTCTCTCCATTCTCTAGTTGCAAAATTCTGCGTTTTCAAGTAAGAAGAAGAAGAAGAAGAAGAAGGAGCCGGGAATATCATATCCTCCATCGTCCACCTTGAAGGCTTGCTTCCAAGATTCAAGATTTCAACGTTTCAAGCACTCCATCTCCATCTCCAACTCACGGTGTAATTCATTCTTTTTCCTTATTTAATTTCGTAGGAATTTGTTTCTAGTTAACAATAACATTAAGGGCAAAGTTTAAGCCCAATTTCTATGTTTGAATAAAAATTGTGATTTCTTTATGTTGATTTTTATGTTGCTTATGTGAGATTGCTTAATTGATTTTGGATTATGGAAAACTTTTATATGTATGTGTTCTTTGATGGCCAACTTAGGATATATGCATGTAATTGGTGCTAGATTTAAGTAGTAAAGGCTTTGAACAAAAGTCGAAATCAATTAAGGAGGATTGCAAATAGATGGACTTTTTCATACTAGGTTGTGCACTTTGGTTGACATCATTTCTTTGTTCTTCATGCATTGAATGTGTTCTTGATTAGCTAGTTTTCTAGACTATGATTGCATGTTCAATAGGTTTAATTTAGGTGCTTTCACTTAGATTAAATATTCAAGGAAAGTAAAATATGGGAAATCATTTGCTTCGAATGTTTCACATGGTCAACTTATTTCTCATGACATAGATAATCAACTATAGGAATTGTAATTGGATTTCATTCATATGATTGTAGTTTTGATCTTTGTTTCTTGTGTTCCACCCTTGTATATGTGTTTTTACACTTTCTTTATTTCATTTAATTTTAATTCCAATTCTATAATCTCAAAACCCCCCTTTTTATATTAACTTGTATATATTTTTATTCTTTATTTTATTTTTGTACATAATACTTTTTACTTTATTATTTTAATTCTTTATTTGTTTTTTTTGACAATGACAGGTGTACCCTCAATCCCCGGAATAGAACGATCCCTATTTGCTTATACTACTAACGATGTTTTCAGGGTTAAATTATGCGCTTGCTTTGAGCGTATCAATTTTTGGCGCCGTTGCCGGGGATTGAAAAATCACTTGTTTTTGTTTATAATTGTTGTATATAAACTGTTTGATACTTAGTTTAAATTAACTAGGTTGTTTTTTTTTATTGTTGAATACGAGTTTAATTGTGAGTTGTAAATTAAAGAAGGAATAGGTGAAGTCGTGTTTATTAATATTGGCCTAAACCCCTTATTGGTACCTAGTTCAGGTCCCTTAAGGTTGAGGGCGGCCTTTATTAACATTCATTGAACTGTCTAACACACTTAGGACCTTTTACATCCTAGTAAGAATATCCTATGTGAGATGGTGTCTAGGAAGGGGATAACGTTCATGACGGGTTTTTGAATCCAGAAGTGCTTATAAATGGGCTTAGCTCATGCCAAAATGGATTTTTCCTCTCGTGTTCACCCTCCCCTACCTGGCCATTTCAGTAAGGTTGCCCAACGGATGTAGGAGGGACTTTGTGTCTAGACGACTATACTTGGGCCGCACGTCCACTTGATTTACCGCTTGGAATTAGATTTGATATCAATAATGTTTATAACAAAAGAAATACTTGTACATACTCTTTACGTGTAAATTATTTTGTTGTTTCACACTTTATACTTGTAAAAATACTTTTTACGTTTTATACTCACTTGTGTACTTAACTTGTGTCTTATGTACAAAATACTTGTAAATTATACTTGTAGTTTGTAATTCATAGTTACTTGTTTATTTTTTTTGTATTTCTTTGTTAATATTAAGTTACTAACTTTATTTAATGTAGGTACCGTCTGGCTGCAAGACGTAAAATACAAGCGCTGCTTGGGAGGCAACCCAATTCAGAATATAATCAGATTTGCTTTCTCTTCCCCTTTTACTCCTCCATTTTCTTTTTGTTTTAGTAGTTATTTTCGTAAATTCCATCCCTATATGCTTACTTATTTCATTGCATGCTTTTAATTGATTACATTGAGGATAATGCAATATTTAAGTGTGGGGGAAGGGATTTATATTTTTGTCTTTCATTTTGAATCCTATAAATATTTTTGTCTTTCATTTTGTGTCCTATAAATATTTTTGAGTCCTATATTTTTTAATAATAATAAAAAAAAATAAAAAAAAATAAAAATAAAATAAAAATAAAAATAAAAATAAAATAAAATGCATTCATTCAGTCTTATTAAATTCAGCTTTTTACAAAAAAAAATAATAATAATAATAAAAAAAAAAATTTAAAAAAAAAATAATAATAATAAAAAAATAAAAAATAAAAAAATGCATTCATTCAGTCTTATTAATTTCAGCTATTTACAAAAAAAAAAAATAATAATAATAATAATAATAATAATAAAAAATAATAATAATAATAATAATAATACTCTATACTAAGCCATGTCTGCATCTCTGTAGGAGTTGAGGCTGAGCTCAAGGGAAATGTGAGAGCCACCGCCATAACCGCTACCTCCCTCGGAAGTAGTCTTCATGATGCCCAAGATGTCCTCACCATGCATGGGGAACAATGGAAGAGTTTCAATCTCCTGGTGATCTCCTCCTCGTTGTTGCAGGGATGTTTGTCCTCCTGTTGTGCCAAAAGAGTTGTACTGGTATTAGTGTTGAAGTGTGAGGAAGAATATGAAACAAAATTTAAATCAAGAAATCCTTCATTACCAGTAGAATCGGTGGAACCAAAATTGAGATTAATGGATCTACCATCATCAGTAGAACTAGTGGACCCAAAATTGATGTCAATGGATCCACCAGCTGGCCCAAAATTGATGTCGATGGATCCACCAGCACCAGTAGAACCAGTGGACCCAAAATTGAGATCAATGGATCCACCAGTACCAGGAGAACTAGTTCCCATGGGCACTTGAGCAGCCTGATTGCACCTCTTCATCTGCTTCTCTCGAGCCCTGACATTCTGGAACCAAAAATAAATGTTCTTGCCCTCAACATGTCCATACTGGTTCAGCTGGAGACAGATCTCGTGAATATGCTCTGTAGTTGGGCGCTTAACTCCCTTGTCGTAGTAAAGATCCTTGAGGATCCTTATTTGATCTGGAGTAGGAACCCACCTGGCACGGCTTCTCCAGAAATCTGTGTTGGCACTACTCCCGGCTGCTTGGTTGTTTCCTCCATCCTCGATTTGTTGCTGGGTTTGTAGCTCCATCAGTTGCAGAGTTCGTGGTTCCATGGTGATGGGTTGAGGGGATGTGAAGATCGAAGAGTAAAGTTGTCGAGTGTTTGAAGGAGTTGTTGTTAAAGGGATTAAGGATGATGATGGTGTGTTGGAGATCTGAAAGTTCAGAGGAAAGATGGGATTGAATCAACTAGATGGGAGAGAAGATCAGAAGAGAAGGATTGAATCGAAGAAGAAATATTTTGAGTTTTGAAAGAAGAGGAAAAGCTGAAGAGTTGGGAGAGAGGGGCTGGAACTCAGGAGAGATTTTCGTTCCTTTGGAGTGAACAGTTGCGCCCTCAGAATGCACCTATTTATAGAGCGAGGTGAGCAGATCTCCACCGTTGGATGGACGATTCCTGTGATTCATTCTACGCGTTGGATTAAAGTCGCCCTGAAACCCGGAAAAGTTGTTGGCGCGTGGAGAGCGTGTAAGGGGACCGAGGGAATCTCGAGGCGCTGTGGCGGACAGCTGTAGCCGAAAGCAGATTTGACTGCCGTAAATCACGGAAGGGATAAGCCGTGACACAAGTGGGCCGTACTTGGGCCTGTCTCGGATCAAGGCATCACTGTAGCTGTGGGTGGAGGCCTGATGGGCCGAGTTTCTGAAACAGTTTTGGATGAGTTGGGCCGGATTTCTGTAACAGTTTTGGATACGTTGGGCCGAGTTTCTGAAACAGTCTTGGATGTTTTGTGCCGAATTGTTGAAACAGTTGAAACAGTTGGTTTAAATAAAAGGATTGGTATGGATAATAACGTGAGCAGCCGTGCTCGAGTGGTTGAGTGTAAAGTTCGTGTACAAGAGGTCTGAGGTTCGAACCTCGCCTCTCGTTTATTTTTATTATGTTCGTTTATGACATAATAAGTATAAAATTTGTACACATTATATTAAGCACAGCTTGTGCTCCAGTGGTTGGGGACAAAGGTTTCGTGTAGCAGGGTAAGGTTTCGAACCTTGCCTCCCCCGTTTTTTTTTTTTATTTATGTCACTCCATCAGAACCCTCCTCCGAAGGCTGAAACCAGCAAGAAGGCTGCCACTCGCCCGCATACCGCTCCTCCAAAGGAGTAAATGGAGGTACAAGTCTAGGCTGAAAGACTTTAAACATTAAGCGCTGCATGGGAGGCAACCCATTTCAACCGTAGCTGTGGAGGAGCCATCAACGCAGATTTGCTCTCTTAAACTCTATCTCCTCTATTACTATTTTCTGATTGTATCTTTGTTATTTGCGTTTTTAGTTTTTGTTTTTAGGTTTTCTTGAGTTAATCATTCCATTCACATGATAATTGTTCATTGCATGCTCTAACTTGTTTAACATTGAGGACAATGTATGATTTAAGTGTGGGGGGAAGGATTAATGCTTGTAGTTAGTTTTTGTCATAAAAAGAAAACAAAACAAAAAAATCGAAAAATGTCAGAAATATAAAAAATTTCGTTGCTTTTGTTTTTGTTTTGAGTCTTAGGATGCCTTTCAACTGTCTGGGATGATTCTATATCTCTGAAATCATGACTAAAAGAGGATCACAACATTGAGATGATTTTAAACATGGTATTCTTTGGTTAATTGAGATATATGAAAAATGTGTGCCTTGTAGTGGATATGGATTGCATGACCTTGGTACAGAATATGAGCATGTTAAGATGAGTTGTGATTCATAAAGCCATGTGAGATAATTGAACCATGTCCCTTTTTCTTGGAGTGAAATGAAAAATATATTCTTAATTTCTTGGCGATGTTTTGATGATCTCATTATTCTTTCATCTTGATTGACTGCTTGCCATAGATTAAGTTTAATGGACTAGAGAATGCTAGAATTTGCTCTTGTGCTTGTTGAGACGTGATATCAATACATGGCCCTGATTCTGGAAGGGATAGAGGTTCTCTAGGAATTACCACCATTGCCAAATAAACTTGTGTCCCCATTTGTGCCCGTCGTGGGACCCCCCTAGATAAGCCCCTTTGAGCCTACTTTGAGCCTTTTCGTTCATCACCCTTAAAATCCTTAACCATGAAGCTTAGTATAGTTACAACCCTACCCTTGGTTCTAAGGACTTAGTGGAGCTATCTTTTGAGACATACTACATGAGTTTGGTGCTAAGGATGAAGATTGAGAAGAGGTGAAAGTTCAAGTGTAGGGATAGACTTGTCCATAAAGAAAAAGATATGTTGAAGCCGTGAAAAATGAAAAGAAAAGAGAAAAATTGTGTACGGCTAAAAAGAAAAAGAAAAAAAAAATATATATATGTTTATGGACTTTCATCCCCCATACTTAGTGATTTTGGAGTTTGCTTTGAATTGAAGGCCCACTACAGAAAAATTTGGCCTTTGTCCATTTCACTAGAGTTCAAGGGAAGTTTATATTGAAGATTGGGCCCAACATGAAGACATTTGGCCCTCTTATATTACCTCTATGGGGAAGTGACGTTTTTGCAATGCCTTGGTGAAATATTTCGAGATCTCTACATTCATATGAGCTCTACTAGGTTTTTAGGACACTTTGATAATCCTTACCTTTCATTTCTTTAAACCTTGAGCCTTAGCCCCATTACAACCTTTGAGAGGACCTTCTTGATCCTTAAGATGGGACAGCCTTTGATGTGGAGATGAGTTACAAGAGTTGAACCTATGGCTTGGGTCCATTCGTGCAAGTAGTTGATATCCTTCATGAGATCTTTTGAAAAAAAAAATTATATTCACAAAGTGCTTTTCGTTTCTTATATATGTGAGCTATTTGACTGCCTTAAAATATGTTCTCTCACATATAAATGAGTGATTATAAGCTTTTAAGCATTGCCTTGATCTGAGAGAAGAAAAAGTGGATATACCTTGTGAGGATATGAATCATACTTGTCTGAAGCATGCTAAGCTAAACCCCAATCACCATTATTACAACCAAGTCCTACTTGTGTATGTGTGGATCATATGTTTTAATTAACTCTCGAATGCTTAACATTGATTCTTGGTTGAGTGCTAATCTTGGTGTTGTGAAAGTAAGAGATTTCTGAGACAATATGTTAAAGGGCAATAGAGGTCTTTGTGATGTCAACATCTTGGTCTTTGTCTTTGAATTTACTCTTTTATGTGTGACGTTTTTTTTTTTTTTCTTTGTGTTTTGCTTTGTGTTTTACGTTTTTGGTTTCTTTGAGTCTTTGTGTTTTTGTTTCCATACTTAGTCATTTTTTTCGTTGGTTTCTTTGTTTTGTGTCATAGTCTTTTTGGTTTGTTAGTTTTTGATTTTGCTAAGGGACTAGCAAAAGCTAAGTGTGGGGGAATTTGATAGGAGCATTTTAATGTGGTATTTTAATAGTTAATTCCTCACATTTTGCTTAGTTAATTCCTTAACGAATCGATTTTTAACTCAATTTCTATTTTCTTAGGTACATTGGAGTAAATGATGGTGAAATAAGCATTAGGTCCACACTTACCTATAAATGGTGGAGAAAAATGGAAATGTACTAAAATGTCAATTTTACACATTTTCCTACTCCGGCTAGGAGAAACCAAGCCAAGCAAGGAAGAAGGAGCGGCCGCCGGACCAAATGAACTTCAAATGAGCTGAAACTTTCCAGATCCATTCTAGACAGCCCAAGGATCATTTCTTATGAAGAGTGCAAGAACTTTTGTTGAGTGGAAGGCCTTCAAACAATCAACCCAATTTTCTACAGAAGCAAAACTGGAAAACTGGACCTGTAAGAGGTCCAGCAGCATTTTCGGCCCAACCACATGGAATAAAAATCTGAAATTTTACCAGGGTGATCTACACTCATAATGGAACATTTTTTATGAAGAGGTCATAGTGAAATTGGGAATGCTTGTTGGAGAAATAATTGAAGGAATAAAGGGGCAGAAACTGATCTAAAAAACAGCTCAACATCACATGTTCATGTTTCCTACCCACATGAAGAAAGCTAGATGCTTTTCTCTTTTTCCTTGGATATATTTTTCTGCTCCAATAGATCATCATCACTTCCATACTTCTACACCTTCATGCCTTGCTTTCATTTCATCATTACTCCATCTTTTCCATATTTTACAAACCACTTTCATTATTTTTCTTCCATTTATCATTTCACTCTTCTTTTTCTTCCCTATATAAACACCTTCTCCTCTCACTCTAAACACATTCCTTCATCCATTTCATCTTCTTTGTCTCTCCATTTCCATTCCATTTTTCTCTCCATTCTCTAGTTGCAAAATTCTGCGTTTTCAAGTAAGAAGAAGAAGAAGAAGAAGGAGCCGGGAATATCATATCCTCCATCGTCCACCTTGAAGGCTTGCTTCCAAGATTCAAGATTTCAACGTTTCAAGCACTCCATCTCCATCTCCAACTCACGGTGTAATTCATTCTTTTTCCTTATTTAATTTCGTAGGAATTTGTTTCTAGTTAACAATAACATTAAGGGCAAAGTTTAAGCCCAATTTCTATGTTTGAATAAAAATTGTGATTTCTTTATGTTGATTTTTATGTTGCTTATGTGAGATTGCTTAATTGATTTTGGATTATGGAAAACTTTTATATGTATGTGTTCTTTGATGGCCAACTTAGGATATATGCATGTAATTGGTGCTAGATTTAAGTAGTAAAGGCTTTGAACAAAAGTCGAAATCAATTAAGGAGGATTGCAAATAGATGGACTTTTTCATACTAGGTTGTGCACTTTGGTTGACATCATTTCTTTGTTCTTCATGCATTGAATGTGTTCTTGATTAGCTAGTTTTCTAGACTATGATTGCATGTTCAATAGGTTTAATTTAGGTGCTTTCACTTAGATTAAATATTCAAGGAAAGTAAAATATGGGAAATCATTTGCTTCGAATGTTTCACATGGTCAACTTATTTCTCATGACATAGATAATCAACTATAGGAATTGTAATTGGATTTCATTCATATGATTGTAGTTTTGATCTTTGTTTCTTGTGTTCCACCCTTGTATATGTGTTTTTACACTTTCTTTATTTCATTTAATTTTAATTCCAATTCTATAATCTCAAAACCCCCCTTTTTATATTAACTTGTATATATTTTTATTCTTTATTTTATTTTTGTACATAATACTTTTTACTTTATTATTTTAATTCTTTATTTGTTTTTTTTGACAATGACAGGTGTACCCTCAATCCCCGGAATAGAACGATCCCTATTTGCTTATACTACTAACGATGTTTTCAGGGTTAAATTATGCGCTTGCTTTGAGCGTATCAACGCTCCAAATGGACCATTACATAATCTCTCGGGTACTCGTAGATACCGGGGCCTCGGTTAGCGTATTATTTCGTGATGCATACAAAGCTTTGAACAGGGGAAGAGCCAAGCTGTCCCAGGATAATGAGCCCCTCATCAGCTTTTCAGGAGATATAGTCCAACCCCTGGGATCAGATTACCTATCGATCACGATGGGAGAAAGTCCAAATTGTTCAACCATTAAGACAGAGTTCATTGTCGTTGACTGTGCTTCATCCTATAACGCTATCTTGGGTCGACTGGCACTCTGGCGTTTAAAGACATTCATTGCAGGCCACATGCTCATGATGAAGGTGCCAACCCCGGTGGGAATAGCGACCATACGGGGTGATCAGGCTGAGGCAAGGCAGTGCTATTCTTTAACGGTATCTCGGGGCAAGGGTAAGTCAGAAATGTTGCCCGTGGCCACCGACCCTCTCACAGACAGGTACGAGGACCCCAGAGATGATACAGACTCTGACGAAGAACGGACCGGTGCCGTAGAGGACATCGAAGAGGTCGTGCTATCCGAGCAGTTCCCGGACAGGATTGTCAAGATAGGTACCAAGTTGGCTCCGGCTATCAGGGAAGACCTAATCTCGTTCCTCCGCTCTAAAGCATCTGCTTTCGCCTGGTCATACGAAGACATGCCCGGTATACCAACTGACATAGCCATGCATAACCTGAGCATCGTTCCCTACTCAGGACCGGTAAGACAGAAGCGCAGAGCCTTCACACATGATAAGTACCGGGCTATCCAAGCTGAAGTAAAGAAATTGGTGGCCATCAACTTTGTCAGGGAAGTAACGTATCCCCGGTGGTTAGCCAACGTGGTCATGGTACCAAAGAAATCTCCGGGATCATGGCGCATGTGTGTAGACTATACGAATCTCAACTGACCATGCCCTAAGGATAGCTTCCCGCTCCCACGAATTGATCAACTAATCGACTCCACCGCTGGGTACCGGTTACTCAGTTTTATGGATGCATTCAGTGGGTACAACCAAATCCGAATGAACCCGGCATACGAGGAGCACACTGCTTTCACTACAGACAAAAGTCTTTATTGCTACCAGGTCATGCCCTTCGAGTTGAAGAATGCAGGCGCCACTTATCAACGACTTGTCAACTCCATGTTTGTAGAAGTCATTGGTACTATCATGGAGGTATACGTGGACGATATGCTGGTCAAAAGCTTAACCCCCGAGGACCACGTAACCAACTTATCAATTGTCTTCGCTATCATATTACTCCACGGTATGCGGCTTAACCCGCAGAAATGCATTTTCGAGGTCGAAGTAGGGAAGTTCCTAGGATACATCATTAGCCACAGGGGGATTGAAGCGAACCCAGAGAAGGTGCAGGCTATATTAGACATGATATCCCCAACCTACAGGAACGAGGTCCAATCCCTTACAGGTAAGGTAGCCGCTCTGTCAAGGTTCATCTCCAGACTGACGGACAAGTGTACTCCTTTCTTCAAGCTGCTGAAAACCCAGCACGTCGAGGTAATAGCTTGGACCGCTGAGCACGAAGCTGCTTTTCTTGGCCTAAAGGCATACTTGGCAGAGGTACCTTTACTTTACAAACCTGTTCCAGGAGAAATGCTTTACATATATCTCGCGGCATCTTCTACAGCCGTGAGCTCCGCTCTGATTAGGAAGGATTCCGATTGCGAGTACCCGGTGTACTACGCTGGAAAAGGTTACACTAGTGCGGAATCCAGGTACCCAGACATCGAAAAAGTAGCATTAGCCCTCCTAGTATCGGCCCGGAAACTCAGACACTATTTCCAGGCACACTCGATCACCGTTTTCACTAACCACCCATTGAGACAAGTTCTGCAGAAACCAGAGACATCGGGAAGGTTAATTAAATGGGCCATCGAATTAGGGGAGTTCGATATCAAGTACCAACCCCTGACAGCAATTAAGGGCCAGGCAGCAGCAGATTTCATTTCTGAGCTTATCCCCCCTCATGATCCACCTACGGGAACACCGGAACCACCGGCCCTGAACCCATAACCACCAATCGCTTGGCGATTATACGTTGACGACGCATCTAACAAAAAGACAAGTGGCGCCGACATCTTGCTAATCAGCCCGGATGACCAAGTCTACGAGTACTCCCTCAAGTTTGCCTTCAAGGCATCCAACAACGCCGCAGAGTACGAAGCACTCATAATAGGGCTACAGATCACCCGGGAACTAGGCGTCCAGCACCTTCATATCTTCAGTGATTCCCAGTTGGTTGTGAACCAGGTCAGCGGTAACTTCGAGGCAAAAGAGCCCCACATGTCGTCCTACCAGGCCCTAGCCAGGGCACTGGTTCAGAGATTTACCTCCTACGTCATCACTCAAATACCCAGAGAAAAAAATGACAAGGCAGATGCCCTTGGTAAGATTGCGGCTACTTCTTTAAGTCCAGCTTACGGGGCTACCAAGGTCGAAATACTAGAAAAGCCAAGCACCTCTAAAACGGTGTCAGAAATATTCACGGTGGACCACATCGCCTCCTGGATGGATCCAATCTTAAAATACATGGTTGACGGTCTGGCCCCGGATGATAAGGTTGAGGCAAGGAGACTCTAATTAAGGTCAGCTCGATACACGATCATGAATGGGAAATTGTACAGAAGAGGTCATTGCTTCCCCAATCTCAAGTGTGTGACACCGGAGGACGGCCACAAGATAATGAAGGACATACACGCGGGCGTATGTGGTAACCATGCAGGGGCCCGGTCTCTAGCACACAAGACTCTAAGGGCTGGATACTTCTGGCCAACCATGTCGGCCCTAGCTCAAACAATATCGAGTTCTTGCCACAAGTGCCAGATGTATGGAAACATCCCAAGGGCACCGCCCATTGCTCTCTCCATCCTCCTCGAACCTTGGCCATTCTGCCAATGGGGCCTGGACCTGATCGGTAAGCTTCCCACAGCAGTGGGACAATTCAAGTATGCCATTGTAGCTGTCGACTACCAAACAAAGTAGGTAGAAGCAGAACCTCTCGTCGCTATCACTACAGAGAAAGTGAAGAACTTCCTGTGGAAAAACATTTACTGCAGATTTGGAGTCCCAGACAACCATAGTCACAGACAATGGCACCCAGTTTGACAATGATGAACTACGGGCTTACACCGAGAACCTCGGCACTAGAATCCTCTATGCATCCCCGGCCCACCCCCAGACCAACGGCCAAGTCGAGGCTGTCAACAAGATAATCAAGAAGATACTGAAGAAGAAGCTCGATGAAGCCAAGGGTCTTTGGGCTTCTAAGCTCCCGGAGGTGTTGTGGGCTATCAGGACCACGGCGACGGAGGCCACCAGAGAGACCCCTTTCTACATGGCTTTTGGGTCTGAGGCAGTTCTCCCCATTGAAACGCAAATCCAGAGTCCGAGGATCGAGTACTTCGACGCGGGTACCAACGTGGAGGGCCTACAGCTCGATGCTGATTTGCTTGAAGAACGAATGGATGTGGCGCACATGCATAACCTCGCAAACAAGAGGAGAATAGCTCGTTATTACGATGCCAAGGTACAGTCCCGGACACTGAAGTTGGGGGACTGGGTCATGAAACAGGTTTACCCAGAGCCCCGGGGACTTGATCCCTCTTGGATAGGCCCTTACGAGATCGTCGAGGAGGTAGGCCCCACGACCTTTTACATCCGGGACATGGACGGGGTCGTTTCACGACATCCATGGAATACACAGCGACTCCGGTACTATTACAAGTGGCTCCCGGAGCATCTTACCCTAGCTTTTGATCATCCAGCTATGGCAAGCTACCCCATCAGGTACTCATTTTGTAAGCCACTAGCGTTGCTTTGAATGGAAAAATGGATTATTCAGACCATTGCTTACATTTGGCCTTAGTAACCAAACGTACCGGACAACCAAGCCATATTTTTAGTTACTTTATTCCGGTAATGAGTAATTTAAACATACACGCTTCGGTAAGGCGTAAAATACAAGCAATTTTAATCCCTTTAAACATTTCCATTCAAAAAAAAAAAAAAAAAACAAATTAGACAATGAAAGCAACCCCGCACTTGAAGGCAAATAAATTTAATTAAGGCCCAACCCCAATACCGGCTCGAAGCCATTGTTCAAAAAATGGGTACAACAAAATAAGGCCCCGGAAGGCAAACTTCCTAACTATCACCATCAGAAGGGCCACCAGTTGCCCCTTCAGGTCTCGCACTCTGGCTTCCCTGTCCCTTCTGCTTGGCCTCTTGCTCTTTCTTCTTCTTTTCCAGCAGATCCCGCCTGAAGTTGGCTTCGTCCATGTACCCGGCCGCCACCCACTCCCTGTACTTGGTAATCACGGCCTTATCCTGAGCGGCAAGAAGCATATCGACAAGCTCTTGGGAGCCTTTGAACTCGGCAACAGCCTCCTGCTTCTCGATAGGAAGGCACTCTTCCAGGTGCTCTGCTCTCGCCTTCCAGGACGTGGCGGACTCCGCAGCTTCTTTCTCGGAATCCCGGCACTCCTCACCTCATCCTTCAACCCAGACATTTCACCTTCGAGCTCCGCGACCCTTTTCTTCGCTGCCTCCAGCTAGGTCACCATGGGAGTCAAGGACTCCACCTTCCCCTTCAAGGAGACCCGCTCCTTCTCCAGCTTCGCTTTCTCCCCATGCAGATACTTCACTTGCCCGGAGAGACTGCTAACCTCTTCCTTCAAGTGCGTATCTTCCTCACTCGCGTCAATCGCATACACATTGAATAATGCCTGTAGCACCACGTTAGTACACACGAATAGTGCTGACAGTAGGCAAGTAATTTAAAAACATAGAAAGTCCAGTACCCGCATCATTGATTCCCGGGCCATGCGCCGATTCTCTTGGGGAGTGTTGTCCTTCGCCCGTACCCGATCCAGGTCTATGTCCTTCAGGTCGGCCAGCATAGACCGCACGAACTTCTCATCAACAACCCCGTACTCGCTCAGCAGTTGTATTATGGGCTTCTTGGGGACTAATGGGATGGCCGGAGATAGCATCCCAAGTGAGGGAGACAGCTCTGGTCCCGGATGATTTTTCTTCTGCCTCTTGGGTACCGTCCCTGTCACATCTCGACCAGTGTAGGTGACCTCATGCTTATCCCCACTCCGATGGCGATGCCTATGGGACCTCTTCTTCTCGCCTAGAAGTAGGACCTCCTCGCTTCCACCTGACCCAGCAGAGCGGGAAGAGACAGAGCCAGATACCGACGTCTTTCCTCTTCCAGGATCAGCAATCGTAACCACGTCCCCGGCAGTAGGCTGCTCGCTTAGGGTGATGGGGGCGTCAAGGTCAGGGTTACCATACCCTTCATCAGGCATCTCGAGAAGAAATTCTTCAATCGAGCGACCCATAGCCTTCGACCCCAGGTCAACGTCAATGTGAAGCGCGTCCTCTCCTTGGCTCATGAGCATGTCCATCAACTTGTGGTCGTTCATCCTGTCTTCTTCCTTACCTTTCCGGGGTTTCCTCTTCGGTACTTTCACTGCAAACAATGCGGAAAGTCAGTATTCAGCTACACAAAAAAAAACACAAAAAAAAAGGGGGGAAACAACTATATATTCGCAGAAAACCAGCCTCACCGGGGAGTCTCCCTAGGCCTAGCCTATCTAGTATGGAGTACCGAATGAACCTATAGGAGCTTATTTCCTCTTCGTTCCATACAGCGTATACCCGGGCTATCCGTTTTCTTTCTACCTCGGACAACGAGTAAGACTGGTCCCTGATGGCCTGAAACGTTCCCGTTAAGTGCCATTTCTTATTCCTAATTTGCCAATGTCCTCCAGCAAGAAACACTTTATTTCTCCATCTCTTGCTTTGAGAGGTGGGCATATCGGTAACTAGGGGCTCGTAGTCCCGAGCAGCGAACATCACGGTACCTTGACAAGATTGTTTCCTCTAATATAAGACCCGGTACACGACTCGGAACTCGTTAATGGTGGCCACCCCTGCTGGCACAAGTCCCACATGGCCATCATACTCAAAATTTGCCACCAAGCATTCGGGGTCAACTGCCCCGGTGACAGGTTCAGCATCCGCAGGAGATACTCTAGGCACCGGGGCAGCAGTAGTGATAGCCCTTGGTGGAGTTGGTTCTCATGTAGCGCCACCCATCCCGGAGGAGGATTCGTAGCCATCTCTCCAGCCTTCAGAGGCCTAAGTTCTACCTCGTCCGGTATTCCCCACTTCAATCTCATCGAGATGATCTCCTTCATGGTCATACTCCTTCCGAGCTCGTCGCACACAGTCCCGTCTACCAGCGTATACCTAGGTTTAGGTATGCCCTCGGGAATAGCCACCGTGACTACTTGCGCCTCCGCAGAGTCATCCTCGCTCTCACCTCCATCGGTACCCTCGCTACTCTTCTAGAACACCCCAGTCAAGGATCCAGTATTCTCAGCTAATTCCACACGGGTACTGCTTCGAGCCAGGTACAGGTCAATATCCGCTTCCGCTTGTCTCGCAGAAGATTGATACGACGATCCCGCATCCCCAGCCTTGGTTTCTGATTCCATCCTAGAACTATGTCAACCTGGACCTCAAATCCGCTATCTGGAATCAGAAACACAAGGGTTAGCCTGAGTTTAGATCTACGACTTAGTAGAAGTGCGGATCACTCCCCACTTCCAAAACCCAGAAAATCAAACAAAACCCAGAAACACTAACCAAACCCAGAAAGCTATAAAAAAGTAAAATCCTAGAAAAACCCAGTGTTTCCCTCAGGCACTGCCTACAAAAACCCACACCAACATTATTCCTATTCCTATTCCTTTTCATTACACAAACCCAGCCAGAGGTAAACTGAAAACCAGAAAACATCCATACCAGAAAAAAAAAAAAAAAAGAAGCGAGGAAACAAGCAACCAAATCCCACAAACAAAGGCGACGAGGATTCTTACCTTTCTTTCAACAGTCGATCGATCGCCCACTCCAGAAATACCAGCACTTCTCCCCTTGATTTTTCGCCTCCTCACTGCAAATCGGCAGAGTTTTCTGAGGGTCTTTGCGAAAAGTAAAGGGAAACAGTCGGTTTCCCTCTTAAATTATATCTCCAAGAAATCACAGCCGCTGAAGACGAAGGGCCTTCAACCGTAGGATCACTACACGTGTCTCACGCATCTCTCTACGCCTCGAAACCGTCAGTCGATGGGACGGGCATTTATTGCACCACCACTCTTTAAGCCCCACGTGGCTGACATGCACGACCAACCCTACCGGATACCAAAGGCCCAAGGTTAGGTATACCCCATCGGGTAGGAGACATCACGATCTCAATCCCACCGGGATCAGAGGCCCACTAGCCTTATCGGGTACACGAGCCCCTGGAGCCTATCTACTCCGCTAGGCATATGAGTTTGAGCTCGACCCCATCGGGTACCGGAGGCCCAAGCCCTCTTTCAACCTCATCGGGTACCAGAGGCTCAAGCCCTCTTTCAACCCCATCGGGTACCAGAGGATCAAGCCCTCCTTCAACCCCATCAGGTACCAGAGGCTCAAGCCCTCTTTCAACCCCATCGGGTACCAGAGGCTCAAGCCCTCTTTCAACCCCATCGGGTACCAGAGGCCCAAGCCCTCTTTCAACCCCATCGGGTACCAGAGGCCCAAGCCCTCTTTCAACCCCATCGGGTACCAGAGGCTCAAGGCTCTAGCGGTACCTGAGGTTATCTCCAACCCTACAAGGTTAAATTGGGAGCACTGTAGATTAGCTACATGTAGTGTAACCCGCTCAAGACATCCCTTGCATGTGCACTTGGGGGACTCCCTACAAGCACATCTGTGCCAAACCTTATGACCAAAAATATCAAGTCCCCACCCAAGAAACATCTTGAACGGGAACTTGGGGGACTTGTACATACTAGAGAGATCTTCACTAGGTTTGGCACTATCGGCTGGGGCCCATAGGGATACCCAGGCACCATGCCATGGGCCGGGTTCACAACCCACCATGGCGGGGCCCATGGAGGATGTCACCCCGGGGCACCTAGGCCCCGGGGTATGGCCAGCACAGCCCATCTAATTACACAACAGAGGGCTGATAGGGCATCAGAAAAACAACCTGCGTCCCACATCGAAGATAGGGGAAACTCCTTTCCCATGCTCGAGTATAAAGGCATCAGCACAACTACCTTTTACAAGTAATAACTTCTTTGTCCACTATATATACAATTCATTTATATATTTATATCTTACTCAGGCATCGGAGAGGCGTAAACCGTCCGGTACGGTTTACCCCTCTAACGCTGTGTTCTTGGTACAGGATTTGGGAGTTGGATCGGTACCCCAGTGGTATAGCATTCTGTGTGAGGTACCCGGAGAAAGCCACCAGAAACAAAGAACAATATAGATACAAGAAACTACTACGAAAAAAAAAATTAATAATGAACATTTTTTTATGAAGGCAGAATTTAATTATTCATTTCAAGGTCTTCAAAATATCAGGACCGGTCCTGGTCTGAGCCTCCTCTCCCCTTTCACTAAAATCCTCAGAATTTATGGCACGACGACCTGTTATATCATGTAAATCAGCTCGACAAGACAATTGTAAGTATAAATGTAAAATCCACTACAGCTTCACAATTCCATCTAGTATCTTTCAAATAAAAAAGAAAACGAAAACGAAACATATAAACAAACAAAGGAGTAAGAAGGGATAGATCCCATCTCCCATCTCCCCACCAACCTAGAACTCGGAAACTCTCATATCAGTCAAAGAAAATTAGTAAGCCATCTACTCAAAGGAGATGAAATGAGATGGAAAACTAACAAAATTCTTTGGCGAAGTAAATTAAGCTTTGGTAAAACTAAATTACCAAAACTGTATTGCTTAGGCTCAAATTTTTTTCCCAAACAAAACGTAAAATTGCAACACTGCCTTTAAGAACAAATAATCACTATCTTCTTCCCATATCCAAACTACTAACAAACAAGAACAGATGAAACAGACAAATAAAATTCCCATAATATCTCAAAATGATTCAAGGTTGAATAAGGGAGATCACAATAACTAAGCAGTGAGTGAGAATTCATCAAGCAAATGAGTGCTCTTTCTTTTTCCCTCTAGGGGCTAGCTCGGGTTTCTTTCCGATTTTTGGGTTGGAACTGATTTTTCTCTCTCCTCTTTCCAAAAATAGCAAGCCATTTAAAACAACCCCAACTAAGAATAGTAATTTCTAATTTTGGTCATAACTTTTCCGTCCAAATTCTGTTTTGAGAAAACTACGTGTCTACGAACTCGATTTTACCTGTACTATGACATTCACAAGGAAATTTTCTTACTTAACGGACCAAGGAAAAAGTCAACTCTTCGTCCATTAACGGTAAAATGTAACTCGTAAATTAAAAACGTCCTTTAGTAAAGGTAACTAAATAGTAAGCTAAGATTCTGGGGTACAGGGTGTTACACTTTCCCCGACTCTTCTTCACTTTCAGATTATTCGTTGTAGTGAGTCATCTCATCTCCTCTCTCCTTTCTCAATCTTTCTTGCTCTCATGGATTTTGATATTAATCAAGAGCAGTTTAAAAGATGAAGATGGTGGTCGATCTGGGGAGGAGAGAGAGATAGACCTTCGATCTTTTGAGATTCCGCATCGAAAACGTGTGTCTGAGTTTCGGAAAAAAATAATAATAAAGCAGCGCCTAGCGCCTAGCCCAGCGCCCAGCCCGCCTAGTCGCTCTCCAGCCCGCCCAAGCTCCGAACGATTTGTCTCATCGCCTAGCCCATAATCGGGGTGGTCAGGGTGCGCCTAACGCCTAGGCGCCGCTGGGTGGCCGCCTTTTAGAACATTGATTGTCAATAGTGTAATTGTTAATTGATAATCAAACATTAATTGGTTAATGATAAAATTAAGGATTAAATTTAGTTTACCCCCTTGAGGTTTGTGGGTAATTTCATGTTAGTCTCTGTCCTCTCAATTTAATCAGTTTACCCCTCGAGCTTTTTAATTTTCCTCAACCGTATCCATTCCGTCCAATTTGGACGTTAAGTTTGACAAAAAAACCCACTTTAAGGGCTAAAATTGTCATTTCAAGGAAAAAAAAACACCATGACCAAAAAAAAAAAACCATGACAAAAAAAAAAAAATTTGTCATGGTTTTATTTTTTTTATTTCTCTCTCATTGAAGAAGAAGAAATTTTTTTTATGGTCATGCTTTTTTTTTTTTTTAATTCTCTCTCATTGAAGAAGAAGAAGAATAATAATTTTTTTTTTAATTCTCTTCTTCTTGAAATGACAAGTTTTGTATTGTCATTTCAAGGAAAAAAAACACCATGACAAAAAAAAAAAGGAGCTTCTATTCATACCTCCAAAGTTGGCATTTGGACCTCCCAACTTAATAGACCTCCAACTTACTTTTATAAATAACCAATTTGCTATCTAAACCTCCCTAATTTTCCCACAACGCCCATCGTCCAATAAGATTAATAAAAACTTCTCTTTTTTTAGGTTCTATTCATATACCTCCAAAATCGATAGTTGAACCTCATTCAATTTTTGAAGATTTCACAATCCTATTTTACCATTGATACAATTAAGCTGCACAAAAAAGAAAAGAAAAAATCTCCAGTTGGTAGTCAATACAGTTTTTTTTCATTAAATCAATTGAATATAGAAGCACATTAGTATACTACTATCTGAGATGTTTAGATATTACTCTCAATCTCAAATTTTTTAATTTAACTAAGTTTTTGGATACAAAGTTTTCATCACTTAATTATGGATTACGTACTGCAGGTATCCATACTGAAAGTGGTCATGGTGTTCCAAAGCCGGTCCAACGTAACGCTCCTTACCTTGGAGAGAGACACATATTTACTAATTGCTTCGAGTTTGGTAAAAAGCGCAAGCAGCAATATAATAGGCAATGCACAGCTTAGAATTTTGTGAATTGCCTCATCGAAACATACTGTTTGTAGAGGTAAGAAGAGAATTTTTTTTTTTTTTTTTTTTTTTTGTCAGTGAGCTGTGGCCTGTTGGTTATCTAGGATAATCGATATCGTGAAAGTCACATATTCAAACCTCATTGACATCATGGAAGGGTAAGGGTGGGGTAGGGTTAAAAAAAATATTTTCATAAAAAAGAGAGATTTTTTTTTCCTCTTTTGTATCCTTATTGGTAATTTGACATAAGTTGACGAAGTCAACCATAAATTGGAAAAAGAGAGAGGTCCAAATACCAATTTTGGAGGTATGAATAGAAGCTCCCAAAAAAAAAAAACCAAGACAAAAAAAAAATTTTTTTTTTTTTTTTTTTGTCATGGTTTTTTTTTAAATGAGAGAGAATTAAAAAAAAAAAAAAATCTTCTTCTTCTTCTTCTTCAATGAGAGAAAATTAAAAAAAAAAATTTCTTCTTCTTCAATGAGAGATAAATAATACAAAAAAAAACCATGACAAAAAAAAAAAAAAAAAAAAATTTTGTCATGGTTTTTTTTTTGGTCATGGTGTTTTTTTTTTCCTTGAAATGACAATTTTAGCCCTTAAAGTGGGCTTTTTTGTAAAACTTAACGTCCAAATTGGACAGAATGGACACGGTTGAGGAAAATTGAAAAGCACGAGGGGTAAACTGATTAAATTGAGAGGACAGGGACTAACATGAAATTACCCCCAAACCTCAGGGGGTAAACTGAATTTAATCCTAAAATTAATTAGTAATAAATACTATTTAACTAATAGTAATTGGTTAAGGACTAAACAGGTTATTAAATTTTAAATATTTTGGATTATTAGATATATTACTAATTCAATTGTCTAAAATATTTAACAAAATGAGTGTATGACAAACACCCGGGTACCTAAGAAAATTCCGTTTGTGAGAGATAAAAATAAAAGAGAGAATGATCTTCCGATCTACTTTGCGAAGTATTCTGTTAACCAAACAGTTGGTTTTCATTTGACTTTGATCATACCACGTCACTATTTTTAGAGATGACATCACTATTTTTAAGGCTGGCACTCGATGATCCAGGTGCCTTGCAGAATTTCCCCTTCCTATTGATCGATATTTGTTAGAGCATCTCCAGCAGAGATGTCTTTTGGTTTTTGTCAAATTTAAATTTGACTGCTGACATGGCAATTTGACATTTATTAGAATTCTACTCCAATAGATGGGTCAAAAAAACATTATTATTTTATTACTTTCTTCTCCTTTCTTCTGTTTTTTACGTTTATCCTTTCTTCTCTCCTTTCTTCATTCTCCTTCTCTCTTTTCCTCTCTATCTTTCTGAACATCAATTAATCTTGTAAATAAGGCAGACCAAAGTTAAGAAGATTCTGATCAAAGACGGTGGAGGACCATCGACCATCCTTTTTAGATCTCATCTCATCTGTTTGGACTGTTTTCTCTTTCCTTCTCTATCTTCCTTTCTTGTTTGGGTTGTTTCTCTAATCTCTCCATCGTATTCATTTTTTTTTTTTCAAATACTGATCAATCATCGCCATCGCCAGCCATAGACGTACTATTTGGGCGTAGGTATTCTTGATCCATCTCTTTTGCAGAGACCTTTTTACCCAGCAATCATCTTCTTCCTCTGAACCCAAACTGCTTTTCCCCTTCTTGATCTTCACATCTTTAAACGATCTGATGCTTTGGGTACACCAATCAAAATTTTGATTCGAGTAATAACCTTATTGGAATCAGATTTCTACTGATATACTCTTAAAATTTCAGGTAGTATTGCTTCTTTTATGTCAAAATTGCAGATCTACAAACTTTGGCTTTGGTTTGGGTAGGAAAGAGAGAGACGAGAATGAAAGAGCAAGAAGAGAGAGAAATAATAAAAAATTAAAAGACAGAAGACTCAGCCTCTGTCAAATTTGACAGATTGAAACAAAACTGTCATCCACGTGGCAAATGACATATGGGTTGGACTTATTTTTTATCTGTCATTTATAGCTGTTAGGCCTCCACGTAGAAAATAACCACTCCGTTGGAGATGGTCTGAACTATTTAACATGAATATATAGGTCTTTTTCCGTAAGAACGTTTATATAATAGATCTTGACAACTGAAATCATATATAAACTTTTAAAATTTTTCTTTGATAATTAAATTTATAGATTTCACAGAAAACCTTTTAATTAATCATCCAAATTAGTGCAACATTGATAAATTCAGAATATCAAATAGAACTAAAATTACAAAAATAGTAATCAAATAGCTAAATATTTTTTTAGTTGTCCAGCAACAATCATCTTGCAATAGAAACCTTTGATTTGTAACTGTGTTTTAGTGCTTCAAACATGTTGGGAATGTGATGTTACTCTAGAGAGCCACCTTAATGTGTACAGCATTATTTTATCACTTCAGGTTGAATATATATAGGTGTCATCGGAAGAAGTGTGATTCAACCGGACATAATTTCTCGATCAGTCATTCTTCTTCGTTCCTGCTTATATGTCATATAACAACTTTGAGAACAATTCCATGTGTTCAAGTTGCAGACAAATGGCTACTGACAAGCTCCCGTCATCACTTGTACTTGGTAATATGTAACACAACCCTTCATATGCAATTCCACCAGGCCCCATGAAATCGGGTCGACCCCACCCGAAATCAGCATCATGAATCGGCAGCCTAACCCAACTAGTTATCCCAAGTTTTGGGCTCCTAAAACTATGAGCTCCACGAGCAAGGGCTGAAAGATTAGGCTGAAGTTCAAGATAGTCTAGGGCTGATCTAAGATATTCATCGTCCATGCGAGCTAAAGTATTATGAATACAACTTGCAGCGTACCATATCGGTTTGGATTGGAGATCCCCTGCAGTAGCAATTGGCGTAGCTGGGAAAATCACATTGCCAAAATATCCAGGAGGGAGAGAGGGCTTCAGTCTGGACCTTCCGTCGGTGGCAACATAAAGCCTGGTCTCTTGATCATTGGCAAGTTTCCGTGCCTTGGTTGCACATTTCCAGATATGACCTGCCAACATCTCATATGAGCTGTACTTGATTGGGTTGCCATCCTCCTTAGACTTGGCTTTTCAAGTTGTTGAGGTGGTCTGAGGTCAGTTTAAAAATGGAGACTCTTGTACTCTCAGAATCAGCACCAGGGTTTGCGCTTTGAGGACTTCGTTGGTATTCAATGTGGTGGAATGCAGGCTGAGGTGGATCTCGTGCACGAAGTAATTTCCGGTCAATAAATGGTGGAATCGTAATGTCAAGGCCACGAGCCATATCGGACCATGTATTTACAAAGTGCAGACCAGAAATACCATCTGCAACGCGATGTTCCATGCCAACACCAAGTGCCACTCCACCACAGTTGAAGTACGTAACCTGCAAAGATGAAATCCAGAACCGTACTTTGTAAGCTTCACTAATTATACATCTTATACTCCAAAAGATGTTCATCGACCTTATTCCCTAAAATGGAATAAAACAGTTCAAATACAAGTTCTTAATTAGATAGTGGTGGAATGCATTGAGTCATCAAAGCGCCATCTTCTCATTAGGAAAAAAAAAACAACTGATTATTCCTAGATATATTGATAATAAAATCTGTTTTCCTGCATTTATGTGCTTCGTTTCTTGATCATTTATATAGTACATTATCGTTTGCAGCTATCACTCAAAAGTATTTTGTACTGGGAATAAGTCAGTTTTGGAAAACCGTGTTCTTTCCGAAGCATAAGGCAATCCATGAGGATTAGATCGGACCCTATTTAGTCGTTCACATACACTGCATCAAGTATTAAAGAGTGCCAGACACCTAGATTCATTACTACGTACACTACTAGAAAGTTCCCCGATGGCCACTCTCTTCTACACCTAGCTGTATCACACTGTTGTAGTGTTGTATAATGTTGGTGGCTAACACTGTTCTATTGGTAGTAATGAGAATAGTATTTGGCATTTACGTCTTTTAATAATATTGCTAAAAACAGCTATTGGTGGCATATTTTGCAAGACACCAAAATAAAAAGTATAAGAACAGGAGCTCAAGGGCAAGACGTACTATGGTCTGTTAACATTTTTTGTCAATGTCCATTTTGTTGAGGATCAATGATAGTTCCTACATTAGAAAAATTACAAAAGATATAACTTATAAGTGGGTGGATTACACCCGATTGTACTGAAGTCTTTTGTGATTAAAACCCAACACGGTGGCTAAGTTATGACAGTATCAGTACAATGGTGAGTCACTGGCCACCAGTGGCGTAGCCAAAAGTTTAGTTAAGAGGGGTCAAATTTATATAGCTAGTCGATTAAGTTTAAAAAAAAAAAAAGTGGTTTTAAAATACTCTATAATAATCTACAAATAATCACCTATGAAAGTTTTTTTAGCCCCAAACTATTTTCCTAAGATGAAAAAAAAAAAACAAAAAGAAATTTGTACATAAGGATAAGATAAACAAATCAAGGAGAGGAATATATATAAAAAAAAGAAACACATTTATTTTTTAGAATAAAGTGTCATAAGCTAGCTAAAAGTAACTATTTTATTGTTTTAAAAGGGGCAAATTGAGTCAAGTGGCTCAAATTTCTCTTACATAAATGCAAACACTCAAGACATGATGGAGTTATCAAGATGGTGAGCAGGGTCAAGTGACCCTTCTGATGTCCATGTAGCTACGCCCTTGCTGGCCACATTTGTCGCTGTTTAATATGTATCAAATTAAAGCAGGTCGTCCTTCTCCAATCATATCTTCAATTATCATGGACTCGATTTGGGTTCATTAAATTGGTCGTTGGAAATATTCCGATTGGATTATTACCAAGTGTCTAATGTGGGCCTTGGATTGTTATGTGGTTGACCAAGTCTCCAATGTGGGATTCGTGCCCCAATTTTCGATGTGGGAATTAAATTTGTTAATTGATTTCATGTGCAGACCTAGAGTTAAATTGCACATGAGGGGGCGTGTCTGAGAGGAATGATCTCATATTAGAAAAGTGAGAAAAGATAATATAATTTATAAGTGGGTGGCTCACACCCAATTGTACCAAAGTCTTTAATTTGTGATTAAAAATCAGCACCTAACAGAGGGTTTAGTTGGAATAGTATCGGTACAATGGTGGCCACGGGCCACGCTTGTCACTGTTTAACACATTTTCTTGTAATGTTTACAATTTTGAGAACTCATGTTACCACTTCGAACGACTCAAGTGATAACTAAGAAAATGTCCTCGTTAAGGTGAATAAGGGCCTCATTAAAGTAAACTAAATTCTCATTTGAGTAATTAAGTCTTAAAAGTAGTAGTTGTATGTATTGTAGTATATATGTTAACATATTATATAATTACCCTAAACTTTTTATTTTCTCTTTTTCTTTAATTCAGTGAATTAAACAGTGTAGTACTAACTGGTGCATTTAATTAGTTAAGAGAACAATTTTTATTTATTGTATGAGTTTCTTTATGATACGTACATCAATATTGGTAGAGTAGTATGAGACTCCTCTATTTGTATATTGAGCTAGTCTATATGTGTATCGAATATCTACCTCTATCAAATTAAATCTACATAGTCCATTGATGTACCGTAGAACTTCTTTTATTGTATTTCGTAAACATAATGTTCGTTAGAATTAATTTTTACTTAATATCTTGTTCTTTATTAATTATTTGATTGAATGCTAATTATTATTTTATTTTTATTTTGGGCAAATTGAATATGCTAATTCAATTAGAGCAACTCCAACAGCTTCCCCATAATTTAATTTTTCTCTACTTTAGGGAAAAATAAGCCTCTTTTGCTCCAACAGATTCCTTATAATTATCTCTATTTTAGAGAAAGTGAGGAAAGAGAAAACCAAATTCCCTATATTTACAGCAATCTCTAAAATTTAAGAAAGAATATGGAGATTTTAGAGATTGCTGTAAAATAGAGAATTTGTTGGAGTTAGAGAAGAAAAAGATGCTAAAGCTTTGACTTCTGCTTCTCTATTATACAGAAATTATAGAGAAGCTGTTGGAGTTGCTCTTAACAGAGATCGGTATAAATGAGACTAGCTAGCAATTAGTAATTGGTTGAAGTGCTAGTTTGAATAGTCTATATATTATATATCACGCACCAAACCCGTCCGATCATGCATGAATGACCTAAGAGGTCCGTCTACCTAGCTATATTATACTACCTTGGATTTAGGTTTAATTATTCTTACGTGATCAGTGGTGACAATGACACTGCCACATGCATTTTGCCTTAAACATACCTGTAAGACCAAAAGGGGATAAGATGATATCCCAGCGGAGTAATCAACGGCAGGGATGAGCCGCCGGAACTCTAGAGTGGGAGCAAAGTCGCCAAAGTCATCCACCACAGAGCTGGTCTCCGCTACAACAAAGAGCACCCCCTCCCCATTGCAATCGATTTCGACACGGCTGCGGCCTTCGTGGATGTTCTTCTTAAGCCGGCCTGCCATGGGGTAGAAAGACACGAGTGCCTTGCTGAGGGCTTCCTTGAGCACTTCTGGGTCGAAGAAGTTACTCGGCGTGCCGGTTTTCCTCCTGTAGAAGTAAACACTGCCCATGTGAGTGTTGAGCACAACGGCGTCCAGGTTGGAAATCCAAAGCGCACGCCTAGGCGTCTCCTCCGATGGCTTCACAAACGTCGACTCCCGCACGCTCACGTTGATCGCCATCGTTTGCCGGCACTGGTGAGGACTTAGGTTGATGGATGTTGCTTTGACCTTAGAAGTAATGAGTGGATGAGGCAAGTAAGTCGATACTTGCTTGCGTACACGTATAGTCACCCATCTATACAGCTATTTGCCTCGAGAAACCAAAGGGAAGTCCAGACCCACATATTGATTGTTGGAGCCCCGTTTGGACAAGAACGTATGATGTCGGTTGATCGTATTCATTGTTATTGGAGGCATTCGCAGATGGTTCGCATGTACGTGACCATTTTGCTCATTATCACAATTATTGAAATTGTTTTGTGGTGATTATTAACCAGCGATCAACATCGGTTGAATTCCACATATGTACGACCTCTCTTGGTTCCTATATGGATCGATCTTTCTCAACTCGCGGTTACCCATTCCTGACTTATTTGATTCAAGGAAAAAAGAGGACGTTTATACAATAGATCTTGATAATTGAAATCTTAAATTTTAAAAAAATTTCTTTAATAATTAATTTTACAGATTGCACAGAAATTTTTTTAGTCATCCAAATTAGTACAACATTGATAATTTAGATTATCAGATAGCAGTAAAGGTAAAAAATCGTAATCAAATAGCTAAATAGTTCTCAAATTTGTCTAGTAGAAATCATCTTGGAATAGAAACCCTGATTTGTAACTATGTTTTAGTACTTCAAAAATATTGCGAATATGATTTTACTATTCCTAATTCGTTTTTCATGTAACTTTATTATTAATTTACAATTGGGCCGTCTCTTTAAAAAAAAAGACTCTAGGCATGGGCAGAAGGAGGCAGGGGCCCACTGGGTCCCGTGCCCCACTCAGATTTTCAGAAAAAAAAAAAATTAATATATGTATATAGTTTAATATTATATTAATATCAGATTTGTATTATAATTTTTTCTCAACTTAATCATCAACTTCACCTGCTCAGGTGCTCTTCTTTTGTTTTGTTTTTTTATGGGATTGTTTGAGGAGACACACGTTTGACATTTTAGTAATATTATATAATATTTTTCTTTCCTGAATTTCTTTGACATCAATAATAGAATTTATTACAATTAAAGATTCATATTTTCTTATTACTTACAGTATTTCAAATTCAATAAAAATTTTCTAAAAATATATAATACAAATTTGTGACATATGGTTCAGACTAAAAAAGATGTGACACATATCTACCGATGTACTTACTTTTGACGTTAGCATTGATTGTACCAGTTGCGACTGTAAGTGTAGAAATAGTATTTTTTGCTATAAACATTGTAAAGACTCGTTTACGCAGTCGAATGGGTGACAAGTTTATGAATGATTGCTTGATTTCATATATTGAGAAAGACATTTTTACTAGTATAGATAATGAGACTATCATGCAACGATTTCAAAATATGAAATCTCGTTAAGAACAAACCATTATAATAGATAGAAATTGCATTTAAGGATTTTTTATATTTTTATATTTTTATTTTCTTGTGTGCCCCAATAAACCTAAATTTCTGGCTCCGCCACTGACTGTAGGCCTTTAGCATCTCCCAGATTCTGTTATGCATAGCATGGTATGCATGTAAATTAGTTAATTTCACAACTAATCTATTATGTATAACGAACTATGATAATACACATTTGAGAAATAATGGTTTTATAAGAGCAATTAATTAATTGTTTTGAGAGAGACCGTAACTAACGAGAAAGATGTTTGTGTAATTAACGAACTCTCTGTAGGGAGTGACAAATATAGACATCAAGAGCAAGTAATTAATTGGTTTTGAGAGTAGGTGGACACCGCAAAATAGCACAGTTTTTCTTGTTGTGCCAAGTTATATAGTTTTTGCCAGTTGTCTAATTTCTCAAATGAGAGAATGGGTTCCTCTTATATATTAGATCAGATCTCTTCAGTTCAAATTAATCACTTTGTTTCTGAATCATGAATAGGATCCAACTGTAATTAAACAAGTCTCTTAGATAGCTTAGTCGCTTCATTATGTTTCGTCTTTTGTTTCCTCTTTGATGCGCTTCATATTCGCCTGGAGTTCGCTTCCAGAAATATAGCCATTCCCTACCCTAACCCTTCAGGTCAATCCCACCAGTTTCTTATCCAAGCATCGTACGTACGTAACAGCTCGATCGATCGCTAGCACTGGTTTATAGGGAGAGTTCTTAGATTGGTTAATCATTTGTCGAAGTGATCGATTGGTTAAAAATATGAGAGGCAGAGGGCACGGCGCAGAACAACAATTAAAAGAACAGGCAATGGCAGTGGCCATAGACAAGGACAAAGGAAGTGAATATGCAATCAAATGGGCTATTGATAGTCTCTTAACCAGGGGCCAAGCTCTCACATTGCTCCATGTTAGACATCCATATCCTGGCCGAAGTACGTAAATGTCTCTCTCCATTTCAACTCTTGAGTTTTAAGCATCAACTTCTTTGCATGCTCCGATCACGCCCACTTTTCCTTAATTTGTTTTTATTTCTAATGTTCTTGTCATAATAATGCAGCTGCGTCAACGGAGAATCAAAAGGATCCCCAATCACATGAGTTATTTCTTTCGTTTCGTTCCTTTTGCGCGAAAAAAAATGTGAGTGATGCATATAAATTTGTTTCATAGAATTTCTGCTTGTGGTAATATTTAAGGTAATAATCGTAGACGTAATTTTGAGTTTTTTTGTTTGATCGAAAGATTGAAAAACATTTTGTTTAATAATGAATGAGAAATAGATTTAAGGCTTTAAGCGATGTAAAAAAAAAAAATTGAATTTAAGCTCAACAATTTAGTTTATAAGAGTTCGTTCTTGACAATTTATATATATTTTTTGGCAAAGAATAAATATTTATCAAATTAAAAATAAAAAGAGAACGATTTTTTTTTTTTTTGTGGGGGGGGGGGGCGCAATTGTCTGGGGGTCTTGGGCCTCGGTATTCGTTTTTAGGCTTGCATTATGTTAATACCTTAATTTACTTTCAATAATTCCCTAAGTTTTTTAGGGAGCTCTGCACTTTTTGTGCTTCCAGCGAATCTCTTGGAATAGTATCGAACGAGGATTCAAGTAATTTTAGGATTCTAGCACAAAAATAAAAAAATCCTCTTACATGTTGAACTTTTTCCAAATGCTGCTGGTTAGTGTTAGTTACCTTTCTCTTTATGACTTGACCTACTCGATCCACAGATAAAATGCACTGAAGTCATACTCGAGGACAATGACATACCAAACGCACTGATCAAGTATGTTAAAGCAAACTCAATTGAGATTTTGGTACTTGGTGTTCCAACAAGAGGTGGCATTTTCAGGTACTACATTAATCTCTAATTTTCTTGTCTCACATTTGTGTTAACGCATCTTGCTTTCCCAACAAAAGTGTGATCAATTTCATTAGGTTTATCGTTCATTTTAGGGTGATTATGCATTAGTGTTAGCTTTTCTTTTCTCAACTTTGTATTAATCTATCTGAAGTGATTAATTACACCAATTTCGTTCTGCAAAAGATTCAAATTTACAGATGTACCGAGCAGTGTGATAAAAATGACGCCAGAATTTTGCTCTGTTTATGTCATCGCTAAAGGAAAAATCTCATATATGCGATGCTCCACCGTAGCACCGCCACAGCCTCCTCCACGTAGTAATCATCAAATGCAGCACCATCCCAGCAATGTTTCTGAAGCAAGTGATTCGCATTTCATCCGCACCCAGAAGCCTAACAGCAGAGGTGTGGTCGCTAGCTAGTTATCTTTGTAAATCGATCTATTAGCTATGGGTTTAGTCACAGCTCACTCAAGTTTTTTTTTTTTTTAATGTTACAGCATCAGAGAAGTTGCGTTATCAATCGGGTAGCCAGCAGTTTGATGAAATCAAGTAAGTTCTTAGATAATGTTTAATTTACTCTAGAGGGAGACTAGATGTAAAGAACATGAGTATTGCTACACTAGCCAAATATTTTTTATTGAACTTCATTAGTGATTACATGCGCTTTCGTCTATTGGAATCTAATGATAAACGACATCATTTTGTAAGCAAGTTAATTTGATGAACAGATTTAATGAACTCTAGCAACACTAGGGCTAAATTATAGACTAGTATGGAAAGCGTGGGTGGTAAGGCGGTGATACTCTTTTCATATTGTGGGCTACAACAGTGTGTTTTTGTATCCCTTAAAAGTCATTTAGGGCGCATTTCACATGGCCTAAATGACATGTTTCCTATAGTATAAATATAAGTATGAGTGAATACAATTACTTAGCGGACTAACCTAATAAAAATGATCTTATAGGTCACCATTCACTAGAGGAAGACCTTCGATGGACAGATCATTTGAGCTCCCACCAGATAGTGACATATCGTTTGTGAGTAGTGGAAGACCAAGTGTGGATCACATGTATCCTTCTTTCTATGATAGTATGCATTCAGGGAGGAACTCTCAACGTTTGATTGGCTCAGAAACGGAAAACAGAAGCTCTGTGTCATCCAACCCGAGAAGCAAGCATTTTATGGAAATCAACTCTCCACAACTTGAATTTTCACGATCCTCAGTTGATAGTGGAAACTCTTGGTTATCACAAAATAATAATAATAATCTGGTAAGAGGTTCAGTGTCATATGTAGGAAGTCTAGAAGCATCAGCTTAAATATAAACTTGTCATCAAAAGTAGTGACTAATGCTTCATTTGCCATGTCAATAATAGGAAGATGTGGAGCTTGAGATGAGGAGGCTCAGGCTAGAGCTCAAGCAAACAATGGAGATGTACAATACGGCGTGCAAAGAAGCACTGACAGCAAAACATAAGGTATATCTAATGTGAAACCTTATATGAGCATAAACCTAATTTTCTTATATTTGGTATCATATTTTGGTAAGTGGTTCAATTGACTTATGAGCAATAATTGTCATAGGAAAATGAACTTAATCGGTACAAAATGGAAGAAGGACAAAGATTAGAACAGGCGCGACTAGCTGAGGAAGCTGCATTGGCACTTGTAGAGAGGGAGAAAGCAAAATGCAAGGCAGCGATTGAAGCAGCTGCAGCAGCTCAAAGGCTTGCTGAACTGGAAGCACAAAAGAGGTGGAACGCAGAAATGAAAGCCCTTAAAGAATCTGAAGAGAGGAAGAAGTCACTTGAAGCAAAGTCATATGATGTTAGGTACAGGAAGTACACAATTGAGGAGATTGAAGTGGCAACAGATAAATTTTCACTGGCTCGCAAGGTTGGGGAAGGAGGCTATGGACCAGTATACAGAGGTGAACTGGATCATACACCAGTTGCTATAAAAGTTCTACGTCCGGATGCAGCTCAAGGGCGATCGCAGTTCCAGCAAGAGGTTTGTGACTTTTTACATGAACAAAACTTTAACTACTATTTTCAACTTTAAAACACTTCATATATGTAGCACATAAACATAGAGAAAATCCTAATAGATCAGTTGCTATCTTGAACGTGATCATAAATATGCCATATTGCACTAGGAAGATTGGCAATGTCAACCTTAATAATTCACATTGATCCTAACCACCAAAGGTCAATTTTTAAGTTTTAATGGTTAACGTAAAAATAATTTTATGGATCATGTATTATTAAATGTGACAAGTACTCTTGGTTATGTAGGTTGAAGTATATTGAGCTGCATACGACATCCAAACATGGTTCTCCTTCTTGGAGCTTGTCCAGAGTACGGTTGTTTAGTTTATGAGTACATGGCTAACGGAAGCTTGGAAGATCGTCTATTTCACCGAGGTAACACCCCGACTATTCCTTGGCAGCTAAGGTTTCGAATTGCTGCAGAAATTGCAACGGGGCTCTTATTCCTTCATCAGGCTAAGCCGGAACCCCTTGTGCACCGTGACCTAAAACCTGGCAACATATTGCTAGATAATAACTATGTGAGCAAGATTAGTGATGTAGGTTTGGCAAGACTTGTGCCTCCATCAGTAGCTGATGCTGTCACACAGTATCATATGACATCAACAGCTGGAACTTTTTGCTACATCGATCCAGAGTATCAGCAAACAGGCATGCTCGGAACAAAATCTGATATCTACTCACTGGGTGTGATGCTTCTACAAATCATTACAGCCAAACCACCAATGGGTTTGACTCATCATGTAGAGCGGGCTATTGAGACAGGAAGCTTTAGTGAGATGCTTGATCCTGCTGTTCCTGATTGGCCAGTTGAGGAAGCCTTGAACTTTGCCAAACTTTCTTTACAGTGTGCTGAAATGAGAAAAAAAGACCGACCAGATCTTGGGAAGGTTATACTGCCTGAGCTTAACAGATTGGGAGCCCTCGCCGACGATAGCTTCCAATGTGTTGTGTTTGGCGGAGGTGGAGTACTCTCACCAAATCAAGACTCAAATTCTACATCACAAGTGAGTTACATATCATAAACCTCGTCCTGCACTTGAAGTAACCGCACATAGTATTTCTCTTTAGAAGAGACTAAAGATCAAAGCATGCATGCCAAAAATGAATTGTGCTAGACTCGTAATTTGTTTGATAGAACATTGCACCTTATGAACATCTAAATATTTTTCTCTCTTTGTTTTGTCCTTAGGATGTCATAAGTCGACCACAATCTGGATATGATAGCTTGAGGAGTCGTACTTCGAGCACATCATCTCATTCTGAAAGAAGTAGATGATTCTCAAATTCAGACTTTTTTCCTTTGTTGATGGAAACACAGCTTCTCAACTTTGTTAATGTATTTCATCTTTTTGTCATACCCTGGAACAATGTAACAAAAGTATTCTTATATACCCTAGCCAATTCGACGAGTCAACTGCATAACAAGAGCTACCTTGAGAATTTGTATTGTTTGTACAAATTCGACTGTAGCTAGTCAAGTTCTTATAGTTACCGGATAAGATCGAGGCCCGCCAGATGTGTCAAATGAAGAGAATTGTACAGTTAGAATTTATTGGCTAATATGATAGGCTCCATTTGGAAATTCTGTTTCTAATTCCATTGTAAGCTTTCAGTTTTAGTTTGCAATTAGAGGGGTTCAAACTTCATTGAGATCTTTTTTTTTTTAATTATTTGATCAATAATTTCATTAATCAAATAACGGATTACATAAAAGAGTATATAGTGCATTGTTAAACTCACCACAAGCTGGTGTAACTGAGATCTTTTGATTTAAATTTTCTTTTTCTTTTTTAGTTAAAAATGTCATCTATTATACAATTCATCAATTAGTACAATAATGACACATTCATACGGTAGTCAAAAAGAGCCGTTACATAGAATATACTACCAAAAACACCTCTAAACAAAGTACACTACACAACATACTCCTTGCACACCCACCTTATAGGATTAAGCTCAAAACAAAGAAAACTAGACCTCCAAAGAGAAATAAAATGAAGCAATGAAGCGTCTATTTTTCTTGTTATTCTCCTCACACAAAAAAAAAAAAAAAAAAACAAACAATAGAGTCATCATCCTTGATTCCTTTCGTAACAAACGAATGGAGGCTCATAGCTAAAATAAAAAATAAACATGTATTAAAAGTAAGGAGAGCCACCATATATACGATACGATATATGTTAAGCAGATGTGACACTGTCACATCATTTATTAAAAGTGTATAATTCATCAGTGACAATTATATCACATATTCAATATTCTTCACGGTGGCATCAAAAAATAATTCACACAACATTTGCATTCCGTAAGGTTAGACACCTCAATCATAGTGCCAAAGAATAAAAAAAACATATATAAAAGGGGAAAACTTTGTTTATAATTTTGAATTTTGTTGGGACTGAAGTGACAAAATAGAATTGTCAAATACCTGGCGCTGGTTTTAAGTTTTAACTTTACCAATGCCTATATATAATTCCACTCCCCACTTCCTCACACATCAAAATCATTCTTCCAATCAGATCTCTCTCACTCTCGCGCTTCCTACGATCAACCCAATCAGTGAGTGCACCACGAACCCTAGCGCCTTTTCAATTATCATTGTCTCTCGGATCATCATTTCTGCTTTTTTGATCCGTTTGGTTGCCAAGAAAACGCAGTAGAATTGTTTGCCTTCCAATTCTAGAAAGTTTCTTGGCAACCAAACGGAGACTAATGTGCATGATTTGGATTATTAGGCACGGCGGTTTGGATATGGTAGAGTTTAGATCATTTGTGTTTTAAGATCGGTAGGGCTTATTCTGTGGAGGTGAAATTGATTAATTAATTTTGTCTTTTATGCATTTATTAGTTTTGGGACTGTAGCCTTAATGTCTTTCTAGAATTGAATATGGCAATCTGTTGTGGTTGAGTGCTTGATCAGAGCTATTTCCATATGGAACTTACTCTTTTGTTTTCAATGATTTTTTTTTTTTTTTTTTTTTGAAATCATGTGTTTGATTCTGTGTCCCAGCTGGAGATGGGAATATATCTGAGCGCTCCGAAAACTGATAAGGTGTCAGAAGATGGTGAGAATGATAGACTGCGATTTGGGGCTTCCTCCATGCAGGGGTGGCGTTCAACCATGGAAGATGCTGTAAGTCTTTTTATGATCATTCACTTAGATATCACTTTTAAGAGTGCGGCTGAGTAGTTTTGTTTTGTTTGGTTAGTCTGTATGTTTGTGTAATTGTCTCTAAATGGCAGGTGTTATCTTAGCATTCCTTCGATACTATCTGTTTTAAGTCATGGGTGAAGTAATTAGCAAGTTGGTAAAGCATTTGATTTGTTAGAGAGAGAGAGAGAGAGAGAGAGAGAGCCAATTAATTGTATACCACTCCAGGAGAGAGACGAGTAAGAAGAGCGAGAAAAGATATGAGTGAATCCTTAATATTGGCATAGTACAAAATTTTGTCACTGATGCTCCATGGATGTAGGACAGCCTGAACCACACTAATTTGTCGTTTTCTTTCATCTTCTTGGTTTTCGAGTTTGTTTGATTTTCCATTTTAATCGATGTCACTTAGTATGGATAAGGAAAGACTCGACTCCTTCGGTTATTAGCGTTCATGTGCATGGTGGTTAAGGGTTTCCTAAGCCTATTAGGATTATTAAACCCGAAACGGAAAAAAGAGTACAACACACCATTCACATTTTCATATCAAAACATGTATGGTTGAAGAAAATTTTGTTTGGCCTACTTATAAGAAGGAATTTCATGAAAGGTTATCTTGAGTTTAGTTGTGTTTTCCAGTTCCAATTAGGACTCCATACCCAATTGGGATTCCTGATTGAAGAAGGCTATACAACCATGCTGGGGAGAGAGAGAATTTCACTCCAAATGGAGAGTGCGATTCCAGTACCGCTCCAGAGTGAGTGAGCAAAGTTGTATACCACTCCAGACAGACTGTCAAGTAACCAGAGATTGATATAGGAAAAAGAAAATAAATAAGACAGAGTCTTCTTGTTCTTGTTGTTTTAGTTGTTTCTAAAGTCTTTGCTTTAGAGGCTCCTTAAGATCATTCTATTGTTGTGCCACTTATATTTGACACAATGCAGAATTGTTGCTGCTGCCCAGTGGACGACGTCCCTGAACCATGCTAATTTTTGTCTTTCTTTATCTCGTTGTTCTTTTTTCTTGGTTTTCTGAGTTTGTTTGATTTATCAGTCTAATGGACTGGGTCATGGATGTTGTTGTAATTGGGTTTGAAATGATATTGCCTATTACATACTAAAGGTGCTTATTTTGTTGCAGCATGCTGCTTTTCCAGATCTCGACAATTCAACATCTTTCTTTGGTGTTTATGATGGTCATGGAGGTTAGCTATTTAAGTTCTGTAGTTGAGTAATGATATTATCCTATATGATTATTGTTATTAACTTAGATAATCTTCATCACTATTTTGAGAACATGTTCCCATTTATAGTTGGTTTTAACATTCATGTCGGATGCCCGAGTACTTCAACCAGGATTAATTCTGAATAAAGGCTTAGTGAAGTTCTGTGAAGTTGAAGTGGCAGTGGCTACAATATTAATATTTTCTTTTACACATGCTTCTGTTTACTTCAAAAAACTCAGATTAAGAGATTTGGTTTGAAGTTAAGTTAGTTTTAATTCTTGGTAAACAGTTGGCTTTTGTTTTGCTCTTCATGATTTCTGACCTGGCATCAGCATTTATTGTGTTTGAGATAAATCTCCAAAATCTGGTCCTTTTGATATTGGAAATCTTTCTGCATTTAAATCAATTTTGAGAGCTGTGTTACCAGTTAATAGGTTTGCTTATCTTATTTTTTGCTATCTTCATTTGCCTTGTGCAATTGGGTTTGTGAAAATATAAAATTTCGGGGGCGATCAAAATAACGCAGTTGAATAATGTTAGGCTGCTGTTGCATCTAGGTAAAGCGGTGGCAAATTTCTGTGCCAAGTATCTCCACTTACAAGTGCTCAACCAGGAAGCATATCTAGCTGGTGATTTAGGCACTTCCCTGCAGAAAACTTTTCTCAGGTTACTTCATCCCCTGTATTAACTTCAATTTAGCATTTTTCAGTGCATGCATCTATCATATCATTGCACAAGCACAAGCACAAGGCTACTGAGAGGTGTCGTTCTCCTGTGAGTAATATATTTGAGAAAAATAAACTTTGGACCTTGAAACCAGGCCATGGTTCTACTACCATTACAGCCATTATCATTTCTGCATTGTATTCATTCGCTCAAAGTGGTCTCTTGCATCAAATCCTGTTTGTTGAATAAGTTTTGCTCATGTAATCAATACTGAAGAACGATGTTCATGCTCAAGCTTTTGCTTTTATTACCATTCAGAATTTATAAGATGTTCCTGGTTGTAACAGTCCAGAAAAGAAGAGATCACAGAGATTAGATTGGAGGGTACAAAAATGTTTAATGAAACTTGGACAGCATGGTGGTACATCTTGTAGACATTTATTTTGAAGTAGCTTTCAAAATTTTAATATCTATGGTGAAACAAAATAAGCTGCAGATAGTGGAGGGCGAATTTAGACAGGTGTGATTATCTATGGAAGAGTTGCTCGCCATCTTATGTTGATTCTATTTGATGCAGGATGGATGAGATGATGCGTGGACAGAGAGGATGGAGAGAACTAGCTGTATTGGGAGATAAGATAGACAAAGTTTCAGGCCTTATTGAAGGGTTCATCTTTTCTCCTAAGAGTGTTGAAGCTAAGAGAAGTGCATTCAATGATCAAATTGATCAGTGGTCTTCTGAGGAGGTAACCTTTTCTGCACATTGGCTGCATTTGTCAGTAGCATTATATTTTCTTGTGATTTATTAATTACTTCAACATAAGCATCTTACAAATATGTTTCTTGTGTCTTTCTAACCTAGAATCTTTTACTGAATAGTAGTTTGAGATTTCTTGTCCTGATAACGTTGCATGCAAATTGTATTTATCATTATTGGACATAATTATATCAGGGGGTATTATATATAGTAACATATAAGCTATCAGATATATACAGAATGATTTCATAATAACATTCAATTTTCACCTTATATCCAATAAGTGGGAAGTGCAAGCACTCTTTTACCTGTTTTATAGGCGTTACCCTATTACTTTGTTTTGGAAAATAAAAATAAAATAAAAATCTTATTACCTGTTTACCTTTTGAGCTGTAGGGAGCATCAGTGTGGTTGCTTGATTTGAATCAGGATATGATATGGTGATAATTTATAATTTTAAATCACAGGATAGGATCAGTGGGTGTGTAATGGCAGTGTTATGGTATTTAGAAACAGACTCATAGCACTTCTAAAAAAATAAAATTTCCTAAATGCGACCGTTTCATATCAGTGGGTGTAATTGCTTGTAATTGCATATATGATTAGGCGCTAATTGATCACTTACTAATTTTGCGTTCATGTATACCTAATAAGTATTGAATTGGATTGATCAATATACTCATATGGGTGGTATATATAAGGTTTATATAGTGTACATTTGGCGGTACACAATTACTGTCATAATGCCTATACTTACAAGATAATTTCCATTCCATCAACGCTTAATTTATATTCTGATGTATGCTGTCTAAGAGGTTTATGAAGTTCATTACTAGGTTGCATTACAGCCAAGCTATTCCCAGTAGAATTTGTAGAGCCTTTATTGAGGCATGAGTGTGAGAGGGTTCTGTGTGAAAGTTTACTCCTTTTATTTTTTGGTCCCTTCCATATGAAGGAAGCATGATATTGTTTAATGAATGCTGCCTTTCCATTTAAAATTTTGAAGGAGCCAATTGAAATCTCTTATAGATCTTAGTAATCATCATGGAAAGGTTTTGGCATGCTTTGAGCATCTGTTTTGGAAATGTTCATCTTCTGCAGTCAGATTAGCATAGATGACATTAGTGTTCTATTGAAATACTGTTCTGCGAATTCATCTTTGAGTACCTTGTATTGATATTTTGGGGGGACAGTCAATCCTAATATTCTATTATGAGAATTTGGTTGCTGTACTTTTATGTATGACATATCTTTTTATGTAATTCCACTTTTTGTAAAAGAAAGCTTTTCTCTTGAAACCAGGGGCCTCACTCTGATTTTGATGGACCAAACTCTGGAAGCACAGCTTGTGTTGCTATCATCCGAAACAATCAACTTGTTGTTGCCAATGCTGGTGATTCGCGTTGTGTAATATCGAGGAAGGGTCAGGTATTTATCCCTCTTTATGTAGCTCCTCTAAAAATTTTAGTCTAACTTAGTGCAAGGGTTCTATTTTGATCTTGTTCACTGTTACATATCGTTATTAATCCAGCTTTACGAACTTTGTATTTTAATTTTTCTGTTGGGTTAATGTCAAAGCTGTAGTGCAATAATGATGTAGGATATATCCATATAAATCTGTTTCTCAAACTTATGTATTTGTTTTTAAACGGTAAGATGTTTATTTAGTGGAATATTCAAAATGCATCAGTACTGGTATTACATATATATTTGACACAACACACAGACACACATATGGAGCATAGTTGTAGATAGAAGAAGGTGATACGACAATGGAGAATTAGCTGCTAAGTCTGCTAATGTGCCTACCAAATTCTTTTGGCTATTAGATTAATTGCATCTGAGCAGGTGTTATAATCTGCAGGAATGGTTCTGGAATTTCACAAATTCCTGTATAAGAATTTAGATATTCTTAATCATGTGGAATGAAAGGAATCTAGGTTTTTGAGCCTGTCATCATTAATTCACCTTGCCTTGAAGTTGTGTTAGATGTACTAATTTTATTAGATAGTTAATGTTTGTTGTTGAATATGATTTTCATTGATCTGTATGTTTACAATTGTACAATTATATAGCTAAGATCTGCTCTACTGTTACCAACAGAATTCAATGCTATAAATACAAATATTCAAAACTAATCTACAGTTACACAATCAGTTTTGATTGTGGAAAGGTTACACAATCAGTTTTGATTGTAGAGAGGTTACGGAGAGGAAATAAATATAGGAGAGTGATTTTCTCTAACACCCCCCTTCAAACTGGGCGGCTCAGGACGCACAAGTTTGGTACACAGGAGATTATGGCGCTGCTTGTGAAGTGGTTTAGTAAGAAGATCAGCTGGTTGATCGACGGAAGGGACAAAATGAACCTGATGACTCCCGAGTGCTACCTTTTCACGAACAAAGTGATAATCTAACTCGATGTGCTTGGTGCGAGCATGGAAGACCAGATTAGAAGCCATGTATGTGGCGCTTTAGGTTATCACAGTAAAGCAGAATGGGGTACTGAATATGGACACCGAGTTCATATAGTAAGAAGCCTAACCAAGTTGTCTCGGCACTGGAATGAGCAAGGGATCGATATTCAGATTCTGCACTGGAGCTAGCAATGGTAGGTTGCTTTTTGGAACACCAAGAGACAAGGGTATTGCCAAGGTAAATGAGATAGCCGGAAGTGGAACGGCGAGATTCTGGTCAGCCGGCCCAATCGACATCAGAGTAAGCAGAAAGGTGAGCAGGTTGGCTTTGAGGACTAAAATGGAGACCATGGCCTAGTGTGCCTTTGACATAGCGGAGAATACGTTTGGCTGCAATGAGATGTGGAGCACGAGGTAGACTCATGAATTGTGACACAAAATTGACCGCAAAGGCTATGTCAGGGCGTGGGTAATGGTTAGGTACTGCAAGGAGCCAACCATCTCACGAAAGGCAGTTAGATTTTCAAGAAGATCACCATCATGTGTGGTGAGAACAGCCTTTGCCGACATTGGGGTGCTCACTGGTTGACTGAGTAACAGATCATGCTTTTCTAAAATATCATGAGCATACTTGAGTTGATTGATGTGAAGGCCATTGGAATGAGGCTTGACCTGTAAACCAAGGAAATAGTGAAGGGGACCAAGATCCTTAATGTCAAATCCACGACCCAAGGCATCAATAAAACTTTGAATAAGCTGATCATTGCTGCCTGTAATGACAATGTCATCAACATAGAGTAAAAAGAAAATTGTATGCAGTCCATGTTGATGGATGAATAAAGATGAGTCAGCTTTACTATGTAAAAACCAACAAAAAGCAGAAAAGAGCTCATGCGTTGAAACCAAGCACGGGGTGCTTGTTTGAGGCCATAAAGTGCCTTGTGAAGCTTACAGACATAGGAGGGGCGAGTGGAATCGACGAAGCCAGGAGGCTGAGTCATGTAAACGTCTTCCTGAAGATAGCCATGGAGGAATGCATTTTTGACATCCAACTGACGGAGAGGCCAACCCCTAGACACAGCAACACAGAGAACGGTTTGAATGGTAGCTGGTTTGATAACAGGACTATAGGTTTCACCATAGTCGATCCCGTGCTATTGATGGAATCCTTTGGCAACAAGGCGGGCCTTGTAACGCTCGACAGAGCCATCCGGGTTTCGCTTAATGCGGAACACCCATTTGCAGCCCACAATATGCTGAGATGGAGAGGGAGGAACAAGGGACCATGTATGGTTTTTCAACAAAGCATTAATCTCCTCGGTCATGGCAGCTCTCCAATTCACATCTTTGGAAGCCTGAGTATAACAAGTTGGTTCCATGGAATTAATAACAGATAAAAGAGCTTTTGGAATGGGATACTTTACAATGCCATCCGTGCGAATTCTGGGTTGGATGATTCCATCTCAGAGCCGAGTCCTCATGGGGTGTGTTGGGGGCGGCGGAGGAGGCGCCGGGACTGGTGGAGGAGCTGGTGCCGGAATTGGTGGAGGAGGGGGAGATACAACAACCGGCGATAGAGGGTCAGTGGCGACTGGAGGTTCGGCGATGACTGAATGAGCATCATCGTTTGGTTGCTGAGCGATGCTGAGCGTCCTCATGGGGTGTGTTGGGGGGGGCGGAGGAGGCGCCGGGACTGGTGGAGGAGCTGGTGCCGGAATTGGTGGAGGAGGGGGAGATACAACAACCGGCGATGGAGGGTCAGCGATGACCGAATGAGCATCATCGTTTGGTTGCTGAGCGATGCTGAGCGTCCTCATGGGGTGTGTTGGGGGCGGCGGAGGAGGCGCCGGGACTGGTGGAGGAGGGGGGGGATACAACAACCGGCGATGGAGGGTCAGCGGCGACCGGAGGTTCGGCGATGATTGGAGGATCGGCGATGACCGAATGAGCATCATCGTTTGGTTGCTGAGCGATGCTGAGCGTCCTCATGGGGTGTGTTGGGGGCGGTGGAGGAGGCGTCGGGACTGGTGGAGGAGGGGGAGATACAACAACCAGCGATGGAGGGTCAGCGGCGACCGAATGAGCATCATCGTTTGGTTGCTGAGCGAAGGTGGACTGAGCAGGCGGGTCGGGTGCAGCCATCGGTCGGTGACGGCGACGGTAAGTCACGACCAAAGGAGCACGACCAGGGAGCGGCGATGAGCGCAATTGGGTCGGTGATGAAGGAAGCGGAAGCACGAGATTGATGGAGTGCATGTCTGATTCGAGAGACTCCAAGGGTGGATTTTGGCCAGTGTGAACTTGGGGCATTGGGCTGCAGACTTGGACTTGTGTCATTGGGCTGTTCTGCGCGAGGAGGAATGGCAGATTGCTCAATATGTTGATCAGTTGGGCTTGGGCCAGATGACACTGAGCTTGGCAGGATGGCTTGCGGAGTTGCAATGTTAACTCGATTGGAGAGGAGTGAACTCGAAGTGATCGGAAGATGAATTAGTGTGTACCTGCAAGTTTTTGTAGGGAAAATTGGTTTCATTGAATAAAACATGACGGGAGATATAGACACGACCGTTGTTTGGATCGAGACAACGATAACCTTTGTGTTGGGGACTATAACCAAGGAAGACACACTCGACACTACGACTAGACAATTTGTTGGGAACATTTGTACCTAGGTAAGGAAAACATGAGCAACCAAAAACATGAAGGGATGAATAAGGAGGATGACCATAGAGACATGTGTGAGGAGTATCCCAATTTAGAGTAGGAGTGGGAAGAATGTTAATGAGATATACAGATGTGAGAACAGCCTCAGCCCAAAGATTTTGAGGAGCACCCGAGGTGAGAAGAAGAGTGCGAGCCATAGTGGCAATATGTCGATGTTTTCTTTCAGCAAGCCCATTTTGTTGTGGAGTGTATGGACAAGAAAATTGTTGTTGGATGCCCGAAGAGTCACAAAACTGGGAGAAGGCATTGTTGACATATTCTGTACCATTGTCACTTTGAAGGTATTGTACAGTACTGTGGAAAATATTGCGAATCATGGCAACCAATTTTTGAAAGTGAGTAAGGAGCTCATTTTGAATATGATACCATGTTGAATATGATTTTCATTGATCTGTATGTTTACAATTGTACAATTATATAGCTAAGATCTGCTCTACTGTTACCAACAGAATTCAATGCTATAAATACAAATATTCGAAACTAATCTACAGTTACACAATCAGTTTTGATTGTGGAGAGGTTACACAATCAGTTTTGATTGTAGAGAGGTTACACAATCAGTTTTGATTGTGGAGAGGAAATAAATATAGGAGAGTGATTTTTTCTAACATTTGTGTTTGTTGTAACGAATTTAATTACTCACCAACACTTTCCCAGGGACATGAACACTTGTAGCCAGGTTTGTCATCTGTCCATGATTTTGTGTTGATTGCTTCTTGTTTTGTACGTATTTGTTAGAGGTGTTAACAGAGAGGAAGATAACAAAACCGAACAGACAAAATGAACAAATGAACAGTTGAATGGTTATAGTCCCCAATCTGCCAAGATATAGCATCCATGGTCTCTCAGCCCCAAGCTTTATGCTAGTTTCTAGGCATAGATCAATTTATCTTCTTGCCATTGTTGTGTTGTACTGATGAGTGCTAACCTGAATCAGGATGATGTGGTACCTTACTAGAGTTATAAATGCAGGCATATCCTTTGTCTAAAGATCATAAGCCTGACATTGAGAATGAGAAGGATAGAATTCTGAAGGCCGGTGGATTTATCCAAGTTGGACGGGTCAATGGAAGTTTGAACTTGGCAAGAGCGATTGGTACATATATTTCCTAACCTGGTGAATAGAAAAGTGAAAATAACCTCCTTTTGTTTATTGTCGTTTAATATTATGTTGCCTACAGGAGATGTGGAATTCAAGCAAAACAAACAATTGCCTGTTGAAAAGCAGATTGTAACTGCCAATCCAGATGTAACAAGTGTATGTGATATTTCATTTTGGCTTTCAATACTACGAATTGGCATGAATAATTCAACCATTTGAAAATTACCAAACTTGTGAAGTCTTTATTATGTTTGAGGTAAAATTATTCAGTTGCTACTTTAACAGGATTTTATTTATTTGTTTATTTTTCTTCTTGTTTTGACTTGGATACTTAGATAGTATTCCTTTTCAAACTTCTGCTAAAATTAATTAACAATTGGGTTACTATTGTGAATTCTCGTCATCGCTTTTCTTTTTCATTCAACTAATTTTCAAAAATCCTGCTTGATGTAGGTTGAGATTTGTGATGATGATGAGTTTCTTGTCATCGCTTGTGATGGGATATGGTAAGTTAGTTTCTCCTTTTGTTATACTTTCCTGTTAGAAAACAAATAAGGGTTGGTTGTTAATGTGTTTATATCTGTCTGCTTTATCCTCTAAAGGCTGTACAGGTAGTTTTAGATTCTGTAAACGTAATTCAAAGTGTAGAACCTGGAAATATCGTGCGAATCTAGTGAAACCTTGCTTTGCTTCTTTTCCTCTTGTTGAATGTGAGCCCTTAGGGCCAGATCTGAAATGATTTGGATTACTTTCAAGGGTCATTTGGAGGAAATCTGTCTTACATTCTTTTCTTCTTTTCTTTTTACAAGAAGTTGAAGTCTGAATTGCATCTCTATATGTATCAGTTAACGAAACTTTGGTTTCTAGTTCGTTACATTCTTCAGAAATCTGAAGTGAACAGTTTATGTAAGTTCTATTTTTCATGTGTTCTCAAATTTGAAAGATTTATCTGGTGGGAAGTATGGTAGCAAGATGAAGTCACTGAAACACTAGGCTATATTGCTTGCGGAATAAATAATCACTCTATTTAAAAGCCTGTAATTGCATCATTCTGAGAATGTAATTAATGCATGGTTGAATGCAGTCTCATATATTGTGTCCTGTGTTACTGCATGTCAATTATTTGGTGCCTCCTTGCTTTTGTTTTTGGAAGTACATTGCTGCGGTGGCATGTATTTTTAGCGCTGCACTAAGCTATGTCATGTGTTCCTTTGAACTCTTCTTGTCAACTTCAACAATTTCACATTATTCTACTTTGTTGAAACTCCGATCCATTCTTTATAGGGACTGCATGTCAAACCAACAACTTGTGGATTATGTTGGGGAACAATTGAAACATGTAAGTTGACATGCTTTCCTTCTGTTTCAACTTTCAAGTTATTTGGGCAACATAAATACATGTCTAATGATGCAGGAAAGTAAACTCTCGGTGGTTTGTGAGAGAGTGTTTGAAAGGTGCTTGGCACCCTCGACAGGTGGAGAAGGCTGTGACAACATGACAATGATCTTGGTTCAGTTTAAGAAGCCTATTATTTCAACTGCTTCTACTGGGAACAAGCCTCTTTCGTCTAATCCATCACCTGAGAAGGACAAAAGCTCGGGAAAAGCTACATAGGGGTTGACATAGTGATCTAATGGCTATTGAAAGACTAGGCATTATCTGAAAGTTATGGCTTTGGTGATTCAGAAACCATAAATTCATTCGAATTTGGATTGAATCCTCATAACTGTACATGTTCATGGTATTTTGCTTAGTAGTTTAGCTCGAGTTCTGTACATGTGTCCTGAGAGTTTTGTCTCATCGAGTTTTCTCCAGATCTCGTGGAGCTTGCAGCTTGCCTGCGAAGTTTTGTGGATGGAACACTAAACACTAGTGTCATATGGTCACTTAACGAACAAGGTCAAGATTAAAAGAGTATTTGTATACAGAAAGGTCGAAAGCAGAAGATTCAATAAGTAGCTAGAACACAAAATAAGGATAGAACCTTGTGCTCTAACATTTCTACAGGTTCTTCAGAAGAGCCTCTACGCCTGAGTTTAAAGGCCTTTGTTCCGCGCCAACCGCCAAGTCTAGTGGAATGGCCATCATCGTGGAGTCTCTTCCCATCATCATTTGTGGACCTTGTGGTTATCATCCTAATAAGCGGCGGCGGTTTCTTTCCGTATCAGTGGTGTTGCTCGGATCTAGTTTCTGTTCTACGGTTCTACCCTCCTCCGTGCGTAACATACTCAAGCCAACGTGATACCAGGTTACAAATATTACACGCTTGTTGTCAGTGATGATTGTGAGAGTACCTAGAATTTATGAGTCTCTAATAAGAGTGGAGCTAGAAATTCCGACTCATCACATAGATTTTTCTGTTATCATATTAATAAATAATAATTACAACACGGTAGAGTTAAATTGATGACCTCTCGCTTATATCAAGTTCACCCGTTGGGTCAATATGTCACGATTACTGGGTCAGTAAATCTTTCACTGGACATCTGTTTCCACCTGTTGTGTCTGGTAACTGGGGTCAGTTACTGTTCATTAAATATTCTATTAACTTATTTAGTGAAAATGTAATTTATGATGTAAATAAATAGTAGTGATAAACATTTTAGAATATGAATTATAAATTATTTTGTGTTTTTTCAATAATTTTATTCCTTTCTTTTTTTCTAATGTTATGCATGATAAGATATAAAATTTGAAGAAAAAAACAAAACTAATTTGGCTTTACAGATAGTGTTTTGAGAGAACTTTATATTAAGTACCAAAAAAAGTGAAAATCATAGCATATAAATCATATTGGTGCAGTTGGGAAGGGAGTGTACATTGTTCAAGATGATTGGGGTTCAATCCCTCACAATAGCATTTTTGAAAAAATATCACTAGACTAAATAATACCAAACTCAAATTGATTCATTTTCAGGGAAAGTTCCAAGACGCCGAACTCTAATTATATAGCCATAAATCGTAAGCACATGATCCATGCAACTTCAAACGTACAATACTAAAATAAATACAGAAAATAAACTAATTCTATAATAATGTTAACATGTTAAAGGCAACGTACACTAAATCACTAATCATTAATATGGACCCGATTTATAATGCAGACAATGTGGACCTCTCCCCCCAGGCCATGGCCACCCCTAATTTGAAGGGCATCAATTCTATTCCCACGTACGCGTGCCACGTGTGAGTCACATATAGCACTCATATCCATTTCCGAGTCAACAATATTATCCAACTACTGCAGAGAGTGTAACAGTTTTTCGGAAATTTCAAAACCAATATCTTTATCTTAATTCACGAGCCACGAGATAAATGCCACAACGCCTTCAATATCGCCACACACAGATCTCCACGTTTCCTCGTGCAACGTAATAATTTATTTTGGCGTTTTTACTTCTGGACAAAAATAAAAAGAAATTTACGCGGACACGTGGGGATTTTTATGTGGCCATATCGAAGGTTAAGGAAAATTTAGACTGTGCTCCTATATCTCTTGGTCAATTCCTTTTGTTCCACATAGGTTTTGCTTTTAGCCAACAAGGGCCCCCTTGAGGGTAGTTTCGTCTTTCGATATTTTGTCATGATAATTAACTGTAATTTTCCTGATTAAGATGGGAGGATCGGTTTTTCTTCTACGTACCCTGGTCCTGGTGTGAGCGAGACGTGTGCGTCAAGCCATGTGAAATTGTTAAAATAATTGTGATGGTTGAGTTGGGCGGGTTATTGTAATAATATAATCAGATAAAAAACCGTACTTGAGTGAGTGACAGTGAGTTTTTTGAGAGAAGATGGAAAGAGAAACATAAGTAGATGAATAATTTAAGACGCAAAGCATTAAAATTGAAGATATGTAATAATCTTATTTAAACAACGCTATATCATATGATTTATATATGTATAGACAATATTTTGTTTCTCAAAAAACTTAAATTTGCCAAGTCAAATCATACGTCCTCCCCGGTTTGGTGGACAAGCGTACTAATTAAGCTCAACATAAATTAAGTCAACTTTGAGCAATTTATTACTTGGGTCGACTCGCTTACAATCCTATATTACAAGTCCAAAATTAAAGAAAATATATATTCACAAAAATAAAATATAAATCGTTATTGTGTTTTGAAAGTGCAATAGAGGAGTTGAACTCAAATGTCTACCAACACTAAAATGTTATACCATTGAAGTCTTACGATTTGAGTTCAAACTTTTATCAAATTCTATGCTTTTTCTATTATTGTTGTGTTTTAGCAGTTGACTATTTGAAATTACTTGAAATAATTAGTCTTCGTGCCGCGAGATGTGGGTCGTTATGGATACTATTCTTTGTAATTTATATTTTATTTAAAGAAAAAAAAAATTTCCTAAAATGTCGGCTTGTCATGTAAATTTGGCATTGGCATAACAAATTGAACTGTTGCTAAAATTTCGTTCTAAATAAGCTGCCGAAAACCAAGTGCCAAATCCAAATTGGATAAAATTATTGGATCTAGGTGTATCTTTGATTAGATTAGATTCAGTGCGTGTAATTAGGTATATCTTTCCTTAAATAACACCAATGAAAATAGAATTTGATTAGTGTTTGCTTTTGATGAACATCAAATCCATAATGTTGCCGTGATGCCCTTTATGTCAATAATCATCAATACCGATCAACAAGGAAACAAAATAGGAGCTATCATGAAATAATGAAATAAGATAAGGCACTTTTCTCTTCTTTATCCACATACGTGTGTCCGAACTTACAAAATGAGAAAAAATGAATTTATTAGATCATATAAATAAATAATTACTAAAATCGAAATATAATTTTTTTTTTTAAGGGAATGTGGATTTCATTGACGCATGCCAAGATGACCATTACATATCCTTCTGCTGCCTTCAACTAGACAGATCAAGAAGTTGTAGCAAAATTACTGTGATACATAGAAATAGACCACATATATTCGAACTAACCGCTCACTTATTTAAAGTGAGTCTATAAACTATGGATAAAATGGAGACATAGAATATAGGCCCCGACCACATAGGGTTGTTAGGTTCCTAATACAAGGGAACATAGTGTAATTAGACAAAAGCTAAAAACATAGGGTTGGGCCAAGGGCCTAAACCCTAGCCCAAAATAACAATGGACTAGGGCAGAACCCCAGCCCAACATTTCGTGGCCCAATAGGGTAGTCCACCAAGGAATTGGCATCAAGCCCATCATTCTGGTATGGTCCAAGTCCACCTTCTCCCACCAACGACCCATCGTGCATCACCGTCCGGCCAAGTTCCGGCCGGCCCACATCACCAGACCAGCGTCGCCACGAGCCGCCCCACCACACCATCGGCGATCGATCCAAACTGCTCCAAGCCACGCCACAGCGACATGGATCAACACAGAAACCAATCCCTGATCCAGGCTTCGAAACCCCACTGCCATCGAAACATGGCACCGCCGCTCCAAAAAACCAGCAGCAGAGATCGGCCGCCGGACCGTACAACACAAACACCACCTTCGCCGCCCACCCAACCGCACCTTCTGACCAAACCCGTGCAAATTCCTCCGACCAAGCCCTATGGGCATGTAGATCTCCCATCCGGTAGCAACCCCATGACGGCAGGCGAGGCCCGCACCGACAGCCGGGCGCCGCCGGACGAGAAAGAGTGGAAACGGTTTGGGGCCTTAGGGTTTCTCGAGTTGAAAGTTTCAAGAGAGTGGTAATCGAAATATAATTTAGAGAAGCCTGATGACAAAAAAAAGGGAGTGATTAAAATATAGGGAGAATATTACAAATGGTCACTGAACTATGACCTGTTCGACACTTTGGTCACTCAACTTTTGAAAATATCACTTTGGTCACTCAACTTACATACCGTCTATCACTTTAGTCATTGTTGTTAAATTTATTATTTTAAACTTTTAAATTAAGGGCAGTTTTGTCTAATCACTATTTTTTATGAGACAAAATAAAAAAAATTCTAAAATATCTCGGGTAAAGACATATTGAGCAACTGGGGCTGTGTGGGAGAGAACCCTCGTCCTCCTAATTTCTCACCACTGCTAACAGAGAGAGCCCTATTCTCTCTCTCTCTCCATCTCCTCCGACGCGACGGCGATGGATTTCCAAGTGGTGGTCTTAGCCGGCGGAACATCCAAGAAACTCGTCGCTTTCGTCTCTAAGGAGGTTCCGAAAGCTCTGCTTCTGGTGGCGAACCGGCTGGTTATCTCGTATGTTCTGGAGCTCTTAGAACTCAGTAACCTTAAGGATATCATTGTTGCGGTTGAAGGAAAAGAAGCGCATGATTGCGTTGAGCACTTGATTGTAGAGGCTTATATCGATCAATTATGTATCCAGGTTGAAAGAGTCCCTGATGATGTTGGAACATTGCAGATTTCCTTAGAGATTGACTCCTGCTTCTTCTAACAAGTACTACCAGATTTCCTGAAGATGACAACATTTCAGAATTTGACCGGCGCTGGGTGTGAAATTCTCCAAGAACATTGCAAGGAGGGAACAGGAAAGGAGTGGGACAAAATATCTCACATCCTGAATGTCAAATTTCTTAATTTTTAATACTCTCCAGAGACGACTTTGGATTTATCAATCTCATGGTCAAATAGATCACAAAAGTCAAGTTCTTGGGACTTTTCAATTTTCAGTAAGATAGCACATACGATTTCATTTGCTAATGAAGGGAAATTGTAAAATTTGAAGCAAAATAGCTCCCAGTTCCATAGAAGGGCTCAGCAAGTCTCATCAAGCTATTCTGGTAATTTCTTTATCTTTTGACACTATTCATTGCAACCAAACACTAGTCTTTCTTTTTCACACTAGCAGTTGCACAAGATTTTCCTCCAAACCCAGATTTCAAATCCCATCTAATGCAGGCCAAATTGGAGAAAACGAAGCTCCAATTCCAAATGCCCAGGGTCATGCATATTCTTGTGGTTCATCAATTCAAACAATAAGAACTCAATGATGATGATGGAGAATTTGAAGTGTTCTCTTTCTGAAAAATCAAGTGGCTGCGGCAACTGGATTATATCAAAGAGTTCAAGAAGAGGGAGAAACAAATAAAAAGCAGAAAAGAAAAAGATTTTAAGAAAAGAAAAAGGAAATTTAAAGTTTAGTAATTTGACCAAAATATCCTTTAGATAATATGTTATTTACGAGATTTCAATGGATAAAATAAACAAAAATATACACAATGACTAAAGTGATAGATACTATCTAACTTGAGTGACTAAAGTGATATATTCAAAAGTTGAGTGACCAAAGTGTCAAACAAGTCATAGTTCAGTGACCATTTGTGATATTCTCCCTAAAATATAGGATCCATAAAGTACAAACCGATAACGAAAAATTTCATTTAATATTGTGATCATTTCTTCAAAACAAAAGGAAAATTCGGTGAAATAACGTATTCAGCAACCCGTATTAGATTATTCAATTCATGGAAGTACATTATGTATGAAAAATAAATAAATAAATCAAAGTTGAATACAACCTTGATGTTGAGATGTTGAGAACAAGCCATTACTATAACCAAAAATAATATCAAGAGGATGTAGGAATGAGACTTGGCTTCGTCACCCCAGTATTAAAAATTCAAAAAAACTTGGTCAATGACCTCAGCCTAACGAATTTAGAAAATTGAAGGAAGGGCCAGGGCCATCAATAATTAGAACAAGGTTGAATCAGTCAATTTCAAGGTTGGACCAAAATGCAAAAATATCAAATATTGTAGCCAAAAACGCACATTTCCAAAAAGAAATAAATAACAATAGAATATTCCCAAGATAAACCCAAAGCAAAAGTCACCAAAACTGACTCACACACCAATTGAGCAAGTGCTTATCTATTCTGGTTCTCTCTTTCTCTAATTTTCTAATCCAAGGAGGAAGAAGCAATACACGTCACCCCTGAAACGGACCCAATTGGATAAGGACCTCATAAACCCCTCCCTCCTATAAATACAACCCACTTCCTCTTTGAAAAGGGGCCATGTTTTGTGTGCAATACTATTCAAAGAATCATTGAATTTGAACTTTTGAAGGAAAAGAAAAGAGAGACAACCCATCATTGCCATTGTTTTGCATTGCCCATTGTTCTATTCGGAAACTAGGTCCTGATATATATAGCCATTGTTTATATAAAACACCTTTGGTTGTTGGTTTTTATATATAGACCGAGGTGAAACGGGGTTTGGTGATTTGGGTTGTAAAGGTTTTGATTGATTTGTGAGATTCGAGATGGCTGCTGCTGCTGCTGGTGTGATTGGAGGAAATGGGTCTTCCTGGATTAACCAGTTTAAGGATAAGTCATCGAGGAAGAAGAAGACGGTGAACAGGGCTATGGTTTCCTGTGTTTCTTCTTCTGTGATGGATCCGTATCAGACTTTGAGGATCCGACCCGGTGCCTCTGAATCTGAGGTCAGGAAGGCTTTTAGACAGCTTGCCTTGCAGGTTTGATCCCATCCCATCTTTTATTTTATTTTTTTAAAATTTCTGCAATTTTTTTGGTTTTTTATTTGATTCTGTAATGTATACTACTAGAGATTTATAATTTTTTTTTTTCCGGGTATGAATTTAAAACTAAGCTTAATTTGTTATTTTGAAGGGCTTGTTTTGGGACTTTGTTTGATGATTGTGTTTTTGATGAATTGCAGTATCATCCAGACGTATGTAGAGGAAATAATTGTGGAGTTCAGTTTCACGAAATCAATGAAGCTTATGATGTAAGTGATCGTGCCTTCCTTGTTCGCATATTCTTTTGTATTCAGTTGTTTCTCTTTTGGCCAGCCTTATGATTATGTGTTAAGCCTGCTCTTTTGTACACATGCATGTCAGAACAATTAGAGATTTTGGGCGATTGAAGAAAATTAGCTTAGTAGGTTGTGTTGATTTGTTTTTTTCCTTACTAGTGGTTAACGAAAATCAATTGCGGGCAAAAATTGGTCGCTTATTTGGAGATTCTAAACAATTATCGAGTTTCATTGAAATTAACATCTTTTTGACCTTACCTGATCGAGTAGTGTTCAGAAGTTCAAATCTTTTTCGAAACAATTGGAATATGTGAGAAGACAACTTTTACCAACTCTCTTGCATGAAGTTGGAATCACCTACTCTGTAGTTACGAAGAATATTGAGAGATTGATCAATTTTCTCTGAGAGTAGGTAGAGTTGGAGTAATACCATGGGACTCATGATCTATATGATAGAGAGTTGGGAAGTAAGTGTTTAATCCTATGGACTGTTTTGAAGGAAACTGTACACCATGGAATATGGTACTGTATTATCTTAGTAATAAAATTAACAGTATCTTTGTGAATTGTGGGGATGAAGATTCAATAATGTTGATGTAACAGCACAACATCATTCACAATCACTTAGCATCATCTTTTTAGATGTTGCAAGAAAATTTTTGTGGTATTAGGTAATTAGGTTCCTGGATAAGTATGTGACTAGGATGTTTAAACAAATGGTAGGGTCTGAAAGGAATATTGTGCTCCCTGATTATGATGTTTAGCAATTATCTGATTGATTTCCCTATGATTTGTTTATGCAGATTGTCATGACCAATTTGAGAGAAGAAACGACTCCATTACAGATGTATGAGACTTATGATGAAGGAGAGGATGATTCGATGAGAGGAATGAACGATCCAGATTATGATATGTGGGAGGAATGGATGGGATGGGAAGGAGCTGGTATTAGGGACTACACATCTCATATCAATCCTTACATTTAAAGAAGAATCAATTTGTAATTAATCAATAGATGGTTCAAGCGTTATCCAAATCCTTTACAACCTGAATGGTTGTTCCTGTATATAATCGAAGCAAGGATATAAATATCCTTTTTGTACATATATCTCATGCTAGAGGTGATCCCCCGGCATTTTACAAATGAAAATTTCCCAAGAGTTTCCTTCTTACAGTTGAGTATTGATATGATGATTATTTTTCTTGAAACGGACGTTATTGTATTGTATCATTCGGGTCATTATCTATTTCTTAAAATGTTGTGTGTTTTTAGTCCTCTGTCTATTCATTCTGTTCTAAAAGAGAATCTTTACCTTCCTGAGGCTTATTTCTTTGATCCTGAGGCTTATTTCTTTGATTCTCCTTGCACGGCTTGGTTATTAGACGCACATAGAAACAAAAGTAATAAGTAAACACGAGTCATTTTACAAAACGAAAATTACGTCGGGTACTTCTATTTCAGTTTGTTTCCTGTGGGCTGTGGCTGCATGCCTCACGGTGAAAGTCAAACCGTCAGAGTTCAAACCGTGTCAAACGCATTGTTGGGTTTGGGAAAATGTGGGTTTGAATTTTTATTTAGTTGTTGTAGGCTTAGTTTGGGATTGCTGTGCTGTGAGGGGAAGCACTTCCGAACTTGCTGTGAGAGGAAGCACTTCCGAACTTGCTGTGAGGAGAAGCAGCTGAGGTGTTTGGTAAACTGTTTTTAAAAGTGTTGTGAGGTCCAAAAGCAATTTCTAGGTGTTTGGTAAGTTGCAAGGCAAAAGTGCTTTGGCTGGGTATAATTACCAAAATGGTCATACATGCTAAGATATGCTACTAAAATACATAATTTTGTTTTTTTATTATGTAACCATACCAAATAAAAAAAATTCTCATGTATTATTCTTGTACCCTTGGTTGGACCGAATAAAAGATTTACTTTAAACCCTTCAATATGCATATTATGTTTTACTAGATAAGTTGGATTATCGTTTTTTTCACTGTTATCTCTGGTGCTACTATATATTTTTTCTAAAAATATTATGCATTTTAGAAATGTTCCTATTGTCTGTTACAAAAAGAAAATGATATGTTCTTATGGAAATTTTATGTGGGATATTCGAAGCAATCTCATCCCTCAGAGTAAGATGAACAATATGAGAAAGTACAAAATTATTTTGTGGTAGTGTAGATGAACCTTTTAATTAGTTGGCATTGGTAAGTTCAAGCTAAATTCAACTTCTAGTTGTCTGAAAAGAAAAAGACGTGCAAACACAAAAGACCACTATTGTTCGTACTCGCGGCAACTTTCGTTCATGACTTCATGCTCGTCCAAGCGGATCCACCAAAAAATAGAGAATCTCGTTAGAGTAGCTCTAAGCTTTTGCAATTCTGGGCAGACAACACCATGTTCCAAAACAACTATCAAATGCAAAGTGCGCCAAACAATTGGATCAGTTTCTCGCCAAGTTCCGAAAACAACTGATCATTTACAAACTACCAAACTTGGATCACTTACCAAGTTCCAAAACAAATGCTACCAAACAATTGGATCATTTTACAGTTTCAAACCACTTGGATCAATTAACAAGTTCAAAAAACAACTGATGAGTTACAAACTACCAAACTTGGATTACTTACCAAGTTCCAAAAACAACTGATTAGTTACAAACTACCAAACAATTGCATCATTTACAGAGTTTCAAACACTTGGATCAGTTACCAAGTTCCGATACAAATGATTTGTTATAAAGTGAACAAAAGCCCAATGCTTTGAAATATCTGAAATTACACCCAAAATGCTTCATCTTAGCAGGGGACTCAGTTACTTCTCTGCTGGAGCTCTCTTCCTCTTTGCAGGGGACTTGGTCTTCATCTTTATCGCAGTTGGGGGATGAATGAACTAGTTTGCAGTTCATAGCTGCACAACAGATGGCTGTGTTGGCTTGGGTGGTGATGCATAAAATGGTTGGGATGCAGAGGCTTGCATTGGTTGAACTTCATGTGTGGTTTTTGCCTTCTTGGGTGCTCTATTATCCTGTATAGACAGCGAATCTGTGGCTTAATAGGGGGTATAGACAGAGTTATCTAGGACAGAAAAATACCATTTTTGGATTCATCAATTTAAGTCACTACTAATAACAGTTAATAGAATTATTTGGCAACCCATACATTCATTTGATACCCTAAAGAAAACTATAACAGAAATAGAGTTTATCAAAGAAACTGAAAACTATAACCAATTCACTGATCTATCTTCTTAATCAGCAACCAAAACGTTCCAAAAAGAGTTACAGTGACCCAAAACCCATTAGATAGATAGAGATATACTTGGTAAATGAGAACTTAAAACAACAATGAAAATAGCAAAAATCTTTCCAAGCTTAAGGGTAAATCTAATGTTCTAAATGCATTTAGGCTTACATTGATCAGCAACAACCTTTTTGAAATGACTAGTCAGATCATTTTCCATTTCATGATTACGATGAGGTATAAGAATCGACACTAAGGCATTTACATATAGACAATCGGAGCATCTTGCACCGTATTGAACTCCATTAGATGGGATTTTAAATTTATTGAATAGAAGAGTAAATAAAATTAGGAGAGTACACATGAAGCTAAGAACTGTGAAATATGTCCAAAAAAAATGAACTGCATGTATATGCATAATGTAGATACATATCAAAGGGAGGACTCATCTCTAACTCAATTTTTATTCCTACTGAGCCAAGGAAAAGACACAAGAGGATGCAGAGGACAGGACCAAAACTGCACCCATAAAAAGAAACCAAGACACAATAACTAATACATAAGGGAGCAGAGGAATATAACCAAAGCTGCATCCCAGAACAACCTATATTAAAAGGACACAAAGAGTAGAAGACCCACTAAAGTACAAGACCAATTGAAAATCGCTAAACCAGCTAAAAGAACCCAGCAATAGTTATAAGCAAAGTAGCAATTGTAGTGTTTCACGATGAAAAGAGTACAACTTGGGTGCCCAAGTCAAATTCTCAAGATACAAACAAATAATAGCAGTATATAGTAACTAAATTCAAACCAACCCAGATAATCATATGAACTGACAAACAGTTTGCATAGCGTTAGCACTTATAACTGTAATCAAGTCAATAAAAACATTGCAACTATAAAATATCGAAGTCACTTGAAAATATAACTAATAGCAATAAAACGCGACAACTTCAGGAGAAACCACTCTGAGATCAAGTTGAAAATTGCTTAACTAACTCTCAACCATTCAGCCATTCACGCACTTGTCAATGCGTGACTGAGTGACTAATCAAATACCAGTAGGAATAGGTGAAATGGATATAGAATTATAGGGATTAAGAACCAACAGAATCAAAGATAAAGTACCAGATCAACATAAACAAAGAAGCCACTAAGACACTGATAAGGAAATCAATGCCCAAAAAGGCAATCCCACCCTTGGTCCGAGGTTTGATTGGCTGAAGACAGAAACTTTCGGCTCAATTTGCTGCTGGGTTTGAGAGAGAGAGAGAGAGAGAGAGACGGTGATAGAGTGGTTCTTGGTAGGCTTGCGAAGATGTGATTACGCAAAATTGATGAGGAGCTTACCAAGTACGAAAGGAGGTTGAAGAAGCTGGGGTCCCGGAATGCTTCGGGTTTGGGGCGTGTGGCGGAGGAGCGAAGGAATCGGGTTTTTTGAAGACACAGAAGAGATCGATCTATGAGCTTAGGTGGTTTGAGTTTTGACGGTAGAGGAGGCTGGGAAGAGAGGAGCTGAGCATAATAAAATCCTATCTGGGTCAAGGTAAAGTCATAGAGAAGATGAGGACATAATAGGAAAAAAGAGAAATTTTCATTTAATGAAACACTGTTCACTCCGCGTTTTCTCAGAATCAGCTTCCCAGAGCTGGTAAATGCTGCTTCTCAATTTCAGCTTCTTAGAGAATCAATTCGGACCAAAAGCCACTTCTAGACATTTTACCAAACAGCATAGCATAAGCCCAAAAGCAGAAGCAGGTTCAAAATCACCTCCAAAATCAATCCCAAACTAAGCCGTAGTCTTCCAAGTGTCTAGACTTGTGAACAAATCAAAGTGAGCATCATAGCAATCTCTCTGACTAAACTACCAAGTGTTTTTAATAGTGTGTATGTTAAAGGAGGAACAAGGGTGGCGTTCGAATCACTGTTTTTTTAGAAGAAGTCACAAACAGTTTGTTGGTTTGTGTCTTAAAGCCCATCAATTATCTTTTAGACTAAGCTCACACAATTAATCTAATTCTATTAGGTTTGCAGTTTGCCTCATGCACAGATAAATATATGTTTTTTGTCACCAATTAAGGTGTGAATGAACAATACAGTAAGGCCTCGTTTGGTTTACGGAAAGGAACGTAATTCCTTTGTCTTTCCCATGGGAAGAGAGATGAAATTTCTCAACAACTTTCCATTCTGATATTTAGTAACGTAAAGAAAGTTATCAGGAAAGTTATTAAAAAGTTGGTAAATAATGTAATAAAAAAATATGTCGTGAGTAATAAATGCAAGGAAAGAAGGGGGTAAAGTGATTCATTTGGGGTGATTCCTTTAGGGTTTGGAAGGAACCACTTTCCCCCTTATTTTCCATTCCTTCAGGAAATGATTTCCTTTCCTTTTGCATCCCAAACGCAGGAAAGGTTTTTCCTTTCCTGATGCTTACTTTCCGAGAACCAAACGTGGCCTAACTGTTACTTTGTAAGTTGGGTTCACCCTATATCCATTAGTGGGGTAAAGAGTGCATGCTAGAATGAATTGGAGGAGAGTTTCTTGATTGATTGAGCTTTTTTGAACGATTTATGGATTTCTATGGGTATTGATTACTTGAAGTTCTGTGAATTGTGGTAGATTTGTTGAAGGATTTGGTAGGTTGTGGGAATATATACACATATATTTCTGATCTTCTCCAACGCAAGAAGATTCAGGTTGGGTTAAGGGATTAGATGGAGATCATGATTGAACTCCCATGAAAATTAGATAAGGAAAATGCCACAAACATGAATTATCTTATAATTTTTTTTACGATTTTTGTCAATTTACCCTAATTCTAGGGCCATTTGTCCCACTTACCCCATTAAGTTTTTTTAATTCTCCCTTACCCATAAAAACTCTAAGAAGGTCTTCCCTAATACCCAATTAAGTTTTTTTTTTTTTTTTTTTTTTTATATATATTTTTTAGACTATTTTACCATCACCCCTTTGTTACATAGAGAGAGAGAGCGAGAGACAAAATGAAAGAGAGAGAAGCCATAGGAGACTTCGCCGGAGTCCGGTCACCGGCCGCGGGATTCCGACCAACGATCGCAGGATTTCGGTTACCGGGCGGCCCCCACCAGACTTCTCTGAAAACGTCGCCGGAGGTCGTCGGAGATCTCATAGGTCGCCGGAAAGGTTTATTGCCCCTAAATAGACCTATATCGCCCCCCAATAGACCTTTATTGGGGGGCAATAGAGGTTTATGAAACCTCACCGGAAGTCCTCAAAGAGGTTGTCGGAGATCTTATATGGGGCCGGAGATGTTTATTGCCATCCTCAATAAACCTCTATTCCCCCCCCCCCCCCCCAATAGACATTTCAGTCGCTGGAATAGGAACTAATCTCCCTAAAATTAGACAAATAAAACTTTGATTAAGGAAAAAACGAGGAGATTATATCAATTCAAAACATTTATTTCCCCCCAATAGACGTTTATTGCCCCCCAATAGACCTTTAATAGACATCTATTTCCCCCCAATAGAGATCTTTAGCAATATATAATCGACTACAGTGCCATTGTAATTTTGCTATTTTGACGGCTAAGATCAACCATCGATCTCTTAGACCTGTTTCCATTTGATAATTGATGGAGCCTATCAGTCTAGTGGTGTAGCTTACCCACACATGCACTTGCAAACCATGGTAGAAGAGACTAAGAAAGCATGGGTAGAAATTACAAACTTTCACCCGCAGCAGAAATAAGCCTCCAAAGAAGAATAGAGTATTAGCATAAAAGTGGGAATAATGAGCCAGCAATATGGGTGTCCAAATCAATTAGTGGGATTGATTTCATCACGGTACAGCTGATCAGACCTGGCCAAATATCATAAACCATGCCATGAGTCATGAATGTTTGCCATCGTCGGAGAATGTTAGAGAAAACAGAGGAAGCCGAAATTTGAGAAAACAACGGCAAAGAATAAGAAGGAACCATGCCTTCCATCTTCAGATCTGAGCTTAAGCCTTGGCGATGTGCTGCTCAGGACTCTTCCACGTCGTCACTGCTGTGGGCGGTGGCGCTGCTCGACTCGCACCCGGAGGTTCTGGCCAAGGTCCAGGAAGAGGTCGTCAGAGTTTTGGACCCGGAGTCGGACGAACTGATCGCCTACCAACGGCGACTGGTCCTCGTCGGCCATCTAGACCAGAGACTGGAGCGGAGGGAGGGGAGAGAGAGAGAGAGACTAGATCCGAGGGAGGAGAGAGATAGAGAGTGGCATGATGTAGTTTATTAATTAAGTTACGGGCAAAATGGTCATTTGCTCTTAAATTGGGTCAGTGAGAATAAAAATCTGTTACTGGAGTAAGTGGGATAATTTTGGCCAATTTTGGGTCAATGACCCATTTTTTAAATTAATGTATAGAAATTAGGGACTTTATTAAATTCATATATTTTTTTTTGGAGAAGAGAAAATTTAGAAAAAAGTGGTTCTATTCAGACCTCCAAAGTTAGCATTTGGAGTCCCTCATTTTTGGTACAATTTGAAACCCAATTTAACCCCTCTGTAGAGAACAAAAAGAATCTAAGATGTCGAACTGCACTAAGACACTACCGTTGAGAAGAAAGTTACGGATAAATGAGAAGAAAGATAAGTATTTATCATATCATAGGTTGTTGGTGTATATTGATGAAATAGGGGAATGGATAAAAGTACATTGATGGAAATAGGAAAATGGAGAAAAGGAAAATAGAAGAACAACTTTGAGGTACGACTTAAATCGTTTCCTTAAAGTGTTATTTGCCCCCACTCAATGAGTTTGCTAAACAGTCCTCGGAAAATTACTTCTAGGATACAACAAAGTTTGGAATATGCGATTAGCAAAATCGAATAGTTCCCTTAGAAACTACAAGACGGACATTGTATGGTTATAAGAGAAGAAGAGGGAGAAGAGAGAAGTCAATTGCAAAATGATTTGATGATTGAAACTGGTGGCTTGTACTGCTCTTTATTTATATAGAGATCAAGAGATGCCAAAGGCACCCTTTCAATATAAACATAATTGTTCAATATAAAAGTATGTACCTCTTCATAATTTTATCTTGTCTTTTCACTATAATCATAAATCTGATTATATATATATGGGTGATACTATTCACACACCCCCTCTATTTTTCTATTACTTTAAATTAATTTTTTTTTTACAAATTACTCTAGCTACCCTCTCTTGCAATTAGTTTTTTTTTCTTTTCTTTTTTCTTTTTCTTTTTCTATTTGACAATTCAATCATCCCCAAATCCTAAACCCTTATTTTCCTGCACGCATAGAGGACTTCAAAACTCTTTTTGATTCACTTCTTCTTCTTTTTTTCCATCAAAAAAATCTCTAGCATAGTTATTCTATCTCTCTAATATGATGCTTTGAAGTTCAATCAAAGCAGAACAAGCAACTTTAGACCCATATTTGGAGAAAATTTTACACTTGATTTGCAATGGAGACATTTAAGAAAAATATGAGTTCAGTGATCATTCGAGTCCCATTGAAGCCATCATTCCTGGTAAGATTCTAACTGAAATTATTTGGTGTATTTGAATCCATTGAGCAACTATAGAACTTTAAAACAACCTAATAATGATAGCCTTATGATTATAGACATGATTTGTTCTACTATATTATGCTAGAATACAAAAGATTTTGCCATAGGAAAATTATACAAATATGAGTTGAGGGGGGTTTTAGAGATAAGGAGTAGTTGTTTGTGGGGGTGGGGGTGGGTTTCAGCAAGGGTTTGTGTATTTTATTGAGGGTCGATTGGTTTTGATGCTTCTAGTTACTCTAATTTATTAGCTTTTAATTTTATGAAGCAATGTTGTGGACTGGTACATTGGTTTTTGTTATTTTCTACCAAATTATTTGGGTAATTCATGCTCCAATATACATTATTGAAGTATTTGTGCTGACAATTTTATCATTGCTTTTAGTTGAAAGGAATTAAATGTGTTGAGATAAGGATAGCTTGCTCTTTGCTACTGTAAGTTCACGTGCAACTTTTTACTCTCTGGTTTTGCAGCCCCAACTATGGTTTATGCATTTCATTTTTATATACGTACCAACTTTTTACCATCTATACATTTCAGTTCAATAACTATAACTACTACTCTAAATAATCAACTAGTTATTGTATTGGCATTCTCTTCACAATGTTAAATTAGGTCCAGTACATTTTTACCTAACAATCAGTGTGGAGAGCAAAACCATATTTACTGTAGAAAATAGTGTTACTTGGAAGATCTTCGTATCATAATATCTTAGTAGCAAAAAAAAAAAAAAAAAATTGATTTATTATATAATGATGGTTGATTCATGATTGACTTGCCAAATAGAAAAAAGAAATAAGAAAAAGAAACATAATTGCAAGGGAGGGTAGTTAAGGTAATTTGTAAAAGAAAATTAAATTAAAGTAATTGAAAAATAGAGGGGGTGTGTGAATAGCATCACCATATATATATATATATACGGTGTGTGAATAGCATCACCATATATATATATATATACGGTGTGTGAATAGCATCACCATATATATATATATATTTTTTTTTTTTTCAACCATCATACCTCTTCAATTAATTATGTAATATATTTTATATATATAATTGAAACAATCCTCCCCAATTTCAAAATATATATAAAATATGAAATTGACATAATTCGATCTCTCAGTTCAATCCTGCATAAATTTTAGCCATACATATATGATCACGCATACAAGAAAGGTGTTTTTCGAATTAAACCTTCAATTAGTGTAAGTAAGTCAAAGTATGAACGAAAACCTTGGTGGCCTCAGCTTAAACCAAGTCCCCTTATGTTAATACCGGATTTACCACACACATGATCATATTAAATTTCGTTAAAGCAAATTCTGCACCAATTAAGCACTATTATGGCCTTGTGCTTCATCCCGGTTTCATAAACATTTACAAGATAAAACCCAACTCTTGGTAGAAGCGGCACCACTTCTTATGTTCATCTAGGTGAGGTTTCTTCCCATGTCCCTGCTACTATAGACATAAACTATGAACCTCATTAAGAGAAATTATCTCATCCTCCTCAACGTAGCAGTTTTGCACTGATCATCCTGGAATAGGCTCTGTAATTAATTTTCAGTACTTCTACAATCACATACAGTAACTTGTTATTAATACCCATTAAAATTTTAACTAGTGATGTTCTATAGAAAGTCGGGTTACCATTACTGGTGATTTAAGGTAAAGGTTTTAGCTTCATTCCATTAGATGTTTTAACTACTAAATTTCTCGAGAGTGCTTTTATAAATGGATCCGCCAAATTATTACTCGACTTAACATAGATAATATTGATAATTCCATCTATTATAAATTGTTGGACATACTCATGTTTCAAGCTAATATGTCTAGACTTTCCATTATATACTTTACTATATGCTCTAGACCATGTAGCTCACTATCGTAGTACAAAGTAATGGATGGCATTGGTTGTGGCCACAACACTATTTTCAATATTTCTTTGCCATTATGCTTCTTTGCATGCGGCTACTAAAGTAATAAATTCAGATTTCATAGTTGAATGCTCATAAGGGGTTTTTGCTTCTTTATTTGTAAATGATTATTTTTTAGGAAGCAATTTCTCTATATAATGTGACTGACACAAAGCATAACCCCCATCATGCTTCTTTATCTTAATTCCTAAGATAGTAATCTACTTCATTCAAGTCCTTCATCTTGAACTTTGATTTTTAAGTACTCCTTGTAACAAAGTTTTAGTTACACCTTTCATATTTGTTCCACATATGAGTAAGTCGATCATCAACGTATAAGCATATAATGACATCATAGTCATTTGTGAACTTACAATATATATGCACTTATCAGCATTATTATGTCTAAATTCAAATGACAAAATTACATAGTTAAACTTTTTTTTTTTTTTTTTGAAGTTAAACTTCTCAGTTTGAAGTTCTTTTGGTATTTCGTTGCTTCCACATTATGAACTTTGGAGAAAACTTGAAGGAAAATCTCTTATCTCGATTTCTAGTTTCCTCTTCAATTTGAATGTCTCTTTTGCAAATTCTCTAAACTCAAATCTTCTACCATGTGCAGACGTTTCTTTCTATAATTATTCCATGTATGGGTAATTTATGCATAATGACCCCAACTATCACAATATCAGGAAGAATTATCTTTAGTTCATGAACTTTGAGACCAATATCAATAACTCATGAACTTGGTCTAGGATGGGCTAATAAACATAGTGATTTCATAATATTTAAACATTAAAAGTTTTATGGGTACCTTTCTTCTCCGTGGTGTATTTGTGCTCAAGAGCTTCCCATATTTCTCTTGGAGATTCGATGTGTGTGTACAGATCATACAAGCGGTCTGTCAAGGTACCCAGGATGTGTCCTCTACAAACCAATTCATCTTCCTCGCGTTTCTTTCGATCAACAATTATTTGTTCAGTGTCTTTATCACTTGGTTTAGGCAAGGGAGGCAACTTTGGATCCAATACATATAGGACATTTAGAACAGTAAGCATGAGTCGCATCTTGTCCTTCCATCAAGTGAAATTTGTTCCATCAAATTTGTCTAACTTGTAGATATCTTGGTTGATAATACTCATAGACATATTTCTAGACTTGTTCTCCATAATGAAAATAACACTTTAAGATTGTTGGGGTATATTGATGAAATAGGGGAATGGAGAAAAGTACATTGATGGAAATAAGAGAATGGAGAAAAGGAAAATAGAAGAACAACTTTGAGGTACAACTTGAGTCGTTTCCTTAAAGTGTTATTTGCCCCTACTCAATGAGTTTGCTAAAGGGTTATTGGCAAATCACTTCCAGGATACAACAAAGTTTGGAATCTGCGATTAGCAAAATCGAATAATTCCTTTAGAAACTACTAGAAGGAAATTGTATGGTTATAAGAGAAGAATAGGGAGAAGAGAGAAGTCAATTGCAGAATGATTTGATGATTGAAACTGGTGGCATGTACTGCTCTTTATATAGAGATCAAGAGGTGCCAAAGGCACCCTTTCAATATAAACATAATTGTTCAATATAAAAGTATAAACGTATGTACCTCTTCATAATTTTATCTTGTCTTTTCACTATAATCATAAATCTGATTATATATATATTTTTTCAACCATCATACCTCTTCAATTAATTATGTAATATATTATATATATAATTGAAATTTCCAACATAGGTGCTAACAAAATCTAGAAGAAAGAAAGGGAAAAAAGAAGAAGAAGAGAAGGTGCAAAGAGAAATAGGTGATCGAAGGATTAAACATCCATTTAGAGGAGAAAAAGGTCAAAGAAGATCTAAATAGTAAATCGAGAGGTTTTTTTCTTTTCTTTTTTGAAAGGGTAAATCGAAAGGTTTAAATAGAACCACATTTTTTAAAAGGGTCCTTGACCCAAAGCACCAAAATAACAAAAAATTATCCCACTTACCCCAGCAACAGATTTTTATTCCCACTAACCCAATTTACAGTAAAATGACTATTCTGCCCTCAACCTAATTAAATAACTACTATCCTGCCATTCTCTCTCTCACTCATCCCTCCAAGCTGCTCTCTCTCTTTCATTCTCCGATTCTCCGATCTGCAATCTCTCTCTCTCTCTCTCTCCCCGCCATGGAAGCTCCGGAACCGGAAGACGAATCTGATCGCCTCGCCTCGTCTCGCCTGACCCGGCCCTTTACCTCCCAGTATGCCAGCTCGTACCAGATCGAGCTACTCTCTCTCTCTGCCATGGCTCCTACCAGATCGAGCTACGTGTGCCAGCTCGTACCAGATTGAGCTACTCAACGGAGCCCCACATGGCTTCTCCTGAACTCGACCGGAGTCAAATCGGAGAACCGAGTGACTGCCTGAGGATGACTCGACGGTTTCGGTGGTGATGGATGTGAAATGGAGTGAGGAAGAGGGTTTGGAAAGCTTGGGGAGGAGTCCAGCCGGCTCGACTCAACTAAAGACCTCAGAGTTCAGTTCATGTATGAGGGTTTTAAGCATGGATGGGATGGCGAGGAGCTTGGTTGATCAGCTCACTTTGCTTGTAGCATGCAGAAACATGCCGAAGAGCTATTTGAGCTCCCTTTTCTCAAGTACAAAGAAAAGGAGTTGTTTTTGGCATTCGCGGCTAAGGTATATAATTCATGTGTTATTGTTATTGTTCTGAGTTTTCTTTTTGCACAGATGAATGTGATGGGTCAATGGCTTTGAAATTAATGAATTATAAATGAAGGTGGCCTTGTGATTTCCTAGTTGTTTTATGGAAAAATGGAGATGTGTATGATGGGTTTGGGTGGGTGGAAGAGGTCCAGAGGAGTGGGGTATGGAGTTTCCGACTTTGGAAGCATCTAACTGTAAGTTTGAACGGGGTAACATACCAGTTTTCCAATAAACTAGTGGTGGGCCCAAATGTGTCATTTGCTTTCAGATCGACCGAATTCTTGATATGGTTTGTAAATGAATGTCTTCAAGGTTTTAATTATACTATTATTGATGGTCTGCAAATATTTTTGGAAGTATGCATTAAAAAAAAAATCTGGAAATATTAACTTGATCATCATCCTTAGACTTGTCAATATGTTACTATTGGTACTTGATAAATTATGCAAGCAAAAAGTTTTATAGGGGAGAGAATAAAGGTCTATTGGGGGGGGGGGCAATAGACGTCTATTATGGGGCAATAGACGTCTATTAGGGGGTAATAGACATTTTAAATTGACGTAATTTTCTCATTTTTTTCTTTAATCAAAGTTTAATTGTCTAAATTTAGGGAGATTAGTTCTCATTTCGGTGATCGAAACGTCTATTGGGGGGCAATGGACGTCTATTGGGGGGCAATAGACGTCTATTGGGGGGCAATAGACGTTTTAAATTGACGTAATCTTCTCATTTTTTTTCTTTATTCAAAATTTATTTGTCTAAATTTAGGGAGATTAGTTCTCATTTCGGTAATCGAAACGTCTATTAGGGGGCAATAAACGTCTATTGGGGGGCAATAGACGACTATTGCCCTTCTATTGGGGGGCAATAGACGTTTTGAATTGATGTAATCTCCTCGTTTTTTTTCTTTAATCAAAGTTTTATTTGTGTAGTTTTAGGAAGATTAATTACCATTTTGGTAATCTAAACGTCTATTGGGGGGCAATACATGGCTGATAGTCGTCTATTGGGGGCCAATAGACGTCTATTGGGGGGCAATAGACGTCTATTGCCCCTCTATTAGGGAGCAATAGATGTCTATTGGGGGCAAAAAAACTTTCCGGTGAGATTTTCAGCAATTTTCGGTGGGCGGCAGCCGGTGACCGGAATCCGGCGACCGGTGACCAGATTCCGGCAAAAGTTGGCCGGATTCCGGCGACCGGTGACCGGTGACCGAAATCCGGCGAAAGTTGGCCGGATTCCGGCGACCGGTGACCGGATTCCGGCGGCCGGTGACGGGCTCCGGCGAAGTCTCCTATAGTTTCTCTCTCTTCCATTTTCTCTCTCTCTCTCTCTCTAAGTAACAAAAGGGTGAGGGGTAAAATTGTATTAAAAAAAAATTAAAAACAAAAAAAAAATCTTAATGGGGTATTAGAGAAGACTCCCTTAGAGTGTATTGGGTAAGAGGGAATTAAAAAAACTTAATGGGGTAAGGGAGAAAAAAATCCCTAGAAATAGGGTAAATGGACAAAACCCCTTTTTAAAAACATTGAGAAAACGAAAATAGAATGAGTTAGATCTGTTGATGCTAATAA